>NC_085869.1:54025213-54035213 GCF_034702125.1 Engraulis encrasicolus
CTGGGTCTGATCATTACTGCATCAGGTAGTTTCAGCAAGGCAGTGAATGCACTAAAAGAAAAAGCCCGCAGAGCCCTCTATGCAATAAAATCCAAATTTTATGATATAAACATACCCATTTCAATCTGGTGCAAATTATTTGACAGCATTATACAACCCATTGCGCTATATGGAAGTGAGGTCTGGGTCCACTCAGCATGCATGACTACACTGCATGGGACAAGCACCCAATAGAAGCCCTACATGTAGAATTCTGTCGATCCATTCTTAAAGTCCAAATAAAAACACCAAACAACGCATGTAGGGCAGAATTAGGCCGTTACCCATTAGCGATACCCATTCAGAAACGAGCATTGAAATTTTGGATGCATTTAAAATCAAGTCCCAAAAATACACTCCAGTTTGAGGCCCTAAATACCCAGGAACTGAACCCCACAAAGAGTCCCCTATGCCAGCTGGTACTGAAGCTTACTAACCCATTAACAACAACTAATACACATCAAGCTCAGACCAGCACTGCTTCCGAACCAAACATTTGTGTCAAAACAGCCATCAAACAAGAAAAAGAGAACTATTTGGAACACTGGAAAAATCAAACTACCAGCCAAAGCAGAATGAATTTCTATTTGACCCTAAATCGTGAATATAAATTAGCAGAATATCTCCTCTCTGTCAGAGATGCGAAGCAGAGGCAAATCCTGACCAAATACAGGCTAAGTGACCACACCCTTGCAGTGGAAACAGGCAGACACAGGAAAACATGGCTGCCCAAGGAGGACCGAATATGTGGTCACTGTCAGACAGGGGAGGTTGAAACAGAGGTGCACTTCCTTCTTCAATGTACAATATATGAAAATATAAGACAGAGTTTTTTCAACAATTTCGAAGCCTGCCACCCAGGTTTTGGTACCCTAGAGACTGGCAGAAAACTGTCCATTCTGTCAGGAGAGGGGCCTCTGGCCCCTTTTGCGGCAAAGTACATCTCACAATGCCACCTCCTGAGAGAATCGCTTTCGGAATAAGTATTATTGCAGCTAGTCACCATCTCTCGGACAATTACTCTACTCAAACCTCAGAAATGTTACACTTAGTTGGATGCATATGGAAATGTTAATTTGATGCATGTATAATTGTTAGTTGGATATACTGTATGTACAACCATATCCATACCTTTTACCTTTCTCTGTTGTGATTCCAATTATTTGTATAACTGCTTTGGCAACATGAGTGTATTCATATTCGTCATGCCAATAAAGCTCTTTGAATTGAATTGAATTGAGACAGAGACAGAGACAGAGACAGAGACAGAGGGAGAGAGAGAGAGAGAGAGAGAGAGAGAGACAGCAAGAGAGAGAGTGTGTGTGTGTTGGCCATTATCAGGCGTTGGGCGTCTAATGAGTCGCGTTATCTGCGTTATCCAGCAGCGTGATAATTAGGCAGCAGTGGCCAGGAGCCAACATGCACCGTACTACTGTGGCATACCTGGCTGGGTACCATGGCGCACCGTACTGTGGCATACCTGGCTGGGTACCATCAGCACAACACCCAGGTGAGGTGAGACTAGCGAGGATGCTGTATGCTGTTCACTATGAGGGATTCACCATGGGATGGTGTGACCATTGTCACATATGCGCACGCGCGCGCCCACACACACACACACACACACACACACACACACACACACACACACACACACACACACACACACACACACACACACACACACACACACACACACACACACACACACACACGCACACACGTACACACACTCACACACCATGATCAGATGAATGTATTGCTGTTATACAGTAGCACTAATAAGCAATGCAATTGCCATGAAAAGATAAACACTATTTGAGGCACTCCTTACTAATGTTACAAAGCCTTTATTGAACACGTTTCAATTCAGTTGCCAGTTGAGAGAGTTTACATTGTGAAAGGAATGAATTAATAAATAAAAGCATTCATTATGCGTACATTAAAGATACATTTATACACACATATAGGCCTAAGTGAAACAATTAGCCTAAGTTAAGTAACTCAATCAGATAGACTGAAACATGTTACCAAAACTGGTTACCAAGCACCTAATTTTTCACAACAAGTTTATCTAGTTTTTCACAGCAAGATGCATCTCCAAATTGCCTTGAATCTGTTTTTGTTTTTCGTAAGTCTCACTAACTGCTTCTTTATAATGTTGCACAGATAAACAGGTGTTGCCATGGCAGCAAGTGTTTGCATGCATGGTGACTTAAATTTGTTTTTGGTACGCCATATAGCATTTAATGCAGCTAGACATCGTACTGTATGTGTATGTCTGGAGTGTGTCATTGACCTCCTGGACTCTAAACGATGACTGATAGCTCTGCAGGCTCTCCACAGTCACTCCATTAAGTGGCGTTTAATTTCCCTGAAAAATACTCGGCAGATTGCAGTGCATGTGTCACACGTCTGAACTTCGAAATGGGCTTTCTGTCGCCAGGCGGAAATGCAGCAGCCAAATGAAACCTGACCTCCTATTTCCCAGCAATCACCCTGTTAAAACGTGCTGACATTTCCATTAGTGTCGTTTGTGATGGCTTGGGCTTGACGGTGCCGCATTGGGGATGTTGGGGCCTGCATGGTTACTTGTCTTGACTTGAAGTGTCTCTCAATCTCTCTCTCTCTCTCTCTCTCTCTCTCTCTCTCTCTCTCTCTCTCTCTCGACCTGAAGTGTCACACTCTCTCTCTCTCAATCTCTCTCTCAATCTCTCTCTCTCTCTCTCTCTGCAGTCCAGAGCTTGTCATTTGCTCTCTACGCTGAGTGTAGTTGTGTACCTACCAATGTGTGGAGACTGGCTTTGGTGGGTTTTTTGCCCTCAACCAGAGCTGGACAGGGACAAAAAAACAGGCTGGGCATTTTCGGCCAAGAGCGGTCCGCCAGGCATTGAGAGACAATGAAGGCTGTGACAAGATTTTTAGTCGTCTATTACCAGCTATTTTGTCTACCACAGGCAAAATGAATATTTCTGACTCAGACAGGTCAGCTGTAGCGGCATGAGGCGACTGATACCACTACGTTGAGGTGAGGACCAGGCCAAAAAAATCCACAGTCCACTGGGCAAATGCCCTGTATGCCTTATGGACAAACCAGCTATGCCCTCAACAGTGCCTTTGAGGGAGCGTGCCTGCAAGACACACCACCCAGACAAGGGTTAGGGATAAAATAGGGTTAGGTATAGGATAAGGGTTTAGGATAGGTCTAGGATCAGTTAAGGGTTAGGGATCAGGGATAAGGATCAGTTAAAGGGCTCTGCATACTTCACGTGCGCATTTTGTCGCGTGTGGCGCGAGAACCATTAATGACGTCATCACTTGCGACAGACTATTCATACTTCAGAAGGCTTTCGCTCGCATTGTCGGAAGTGCCCTCTGCTGTTCATGAGAGAAACGGCAGTATCTTTCGCAACTCGCAGCATGAGTTCTACGGATGTATAAAATAGAAAGCCAAACACGGCTGCTGTAGGGCTACTGAACGTCTGACTTGTGACTTACCACATTGAAACATATATTTTTTGTTGTAGCCTACATTGCCAGATCATTCCAAGACCATGTGAGAGCATTGTTCTGGCGGCAGAATTTTTAAATATATCGCTGAACACAACGTGCTTCTGAACAAAGTAAACAATTGTTTCACTGAACAACATTTAAGAGAGAAGATAAAATAACTCTCTAGGACATTTTATTATCCTCAAAATGATGCATGATCCATTCTGTAGTAGCCTACAGTAGTTGTAGCCTCTCTTCGCAACTCCTGCTTTGTCTACCTACCTGTATGGTCGCTGGTGGCGCACGACAAGTTACAAAATATCTGGTGTGCACGACGTCGCGCCACGGCAGCTCACGACACGGCGTGTGACGTCATTTTAGGTCACGTGACGGCGCGAGTGAGGTCGCGAGTGAAGTATGAAGGAGGGTAGCGCCAGTCACGACAAGTATGAATCCCCCTTAAGGGTTAAGGCATACCTGTCAACTTTGAGCTTCCAAAATCCGGGAAAATTCCCATATTTTAAGCCAAAATCCGGGAAATTTTCCAAAGGCCAAATTTTGACAGTCAACGGGATGACAGAGACAGATCGGACGGTGCGTTCTACTCTACTTTCACAACAGCACGCATGCAAAGTCAGATCCTGTCTAAAATCCCTCAGCACACGTTTTACAGCGTGGAGAAACAATGCAATGAAAACAAAACAACGAAATGAGCGCAATGAGTTTCTTCTTGTTGTTTTGTCGCACAAGTTGTCTGTTCGTGCAAAACTTTGTGCTGGTACAGGTTGTAATTAGGTTAATCGCATGATTCGCTGTTCCGAGGCTGTTTGATGCGTTGCATGAACTGACGGTTTCTGAGGAAAAGAGTGGGCGCAGAAGCGCTATGGAGGAACTCGAGGTTGACAGCTAGTATTTTCAAGGAACTTCATTTCTTGGTGGTATCTGGCATACCGTCTTCTGGCAGGTAGCTTGATAAGCAAGACCATCTGTCTCTCTCTTCAAGAGGGGGTGTGGCTCGTCGGACAGGGCCGTGGGTAGCCTATAAATAGCCTACTGGACCGACGGTGTTTTTTGATAATGTGAAAAATCCGGGATATTTCCGGGAAAAATATAAATTCGGGAAGAAATCGGGAAATGAGTCAAAATTAGGGAGTTTCCCGGGAAATTAGGGATGGTTGACAGGTATGGGTTAAGGTTAGGTTTAGCGACTAGGGTTAAAGGTGCACTGTGTAGGATGGTGGCCAGAGTAGGTATTGCAACTATGCTGCCCATTGAAGCTATGCTACCTATTTCCAAATTTGATCTTGTTATTAATTTTGACTACATAATACACTAGTATTTACTAGTATGACCAATAGACGGGGAGGAACGGTAGCTTACCATGCACCCCCCCCACAACAAAACGCCATATGACTTTTTTTAATCTTCAAGATGTCCTGAATAAGAATTTGAGTGGTAACAGTAATATAACTCACTCCCACTATACTTTTTCACATCATATTGTATATGACCCCAGCATGCTCAATGCATTCTAGTAGTACACTGCCAAGACCTCTAGAGCCATGATGCAATTGGTTATCATAGCTTATGATATACCATATGAAAGCTTGGAGTCTGTAGTATACATATATTATATGGTATTTGGTGTACATTTTGCATAGCAACGGTTGCTAGGCAAAGCATCTTCCTTAGCAACCACCATCAGTGATACAGTTCCTCTGCGATTACATTGTGCTATGATGTCTGGATCTAGACTATTTTTCCAAGGTTCAACATGACTTGTTTGAACCTCCAAGATGTCCCTAATAAGAATTTGAGTGGTAACAGTAATATAACTCATTCCTACTATACTCTTGTACATCGTATTGTACATGACCCCAGTATGCTCTATACGTTTTAGTTCTATGTAGTAGTAAGCTGCCAAGGCCTCTACAGCCATTTTACAGTTGGTTATCATAGCTTGTTATATACCATATGAAAGCTTGGAGTGTGTAGTTTATGAATATTACCATATTTGTTATTATAGTGTATCTATGACATTTGGGAAGATATACTTGGTTTAGTGATATGATGTCTGACAGCTCTGATTTTTCGATTCTTTAAATGGCTCCCTTCTACAATGTTAGCCAATTATGATGTATTAGAATATTATAGTTTTTTAATTATTTAAAGGGTTTTCAGAATTAATTAGCGCATCATAATCAGGAATGGGATTTATCCGCCCTCCAAAACTGCTTTGAAATGACGGACTGGGATATTTTTAAACAAGTTGCCACCAACAACAACCAAATAAACATTGAGGAGTATAAAGATACAGTCACATCCTACATCACCAAATGCATAGATGACATCACAGACACAAAAACAATAATCACTCGAGCCAACCAGAAGCCATGGCTGACGGGGGACGTCCACAGGCTGCTGAGGGTAAGAGACAAAGCCTTCAGAGCTCGGGATGAAGTGGGCCTGAAAACAGCTAGGGCCAACTTCACAAGGCATTAGAAAGGCAAAGCAAGAATACACACAAGCAAAGATGCACAGAGCCTATGGAAGGACATCCAAGCTATCACTAACTACAAGCCATCACCTCGGAGCTGCAAAAACAACACATCCCTGCTGAACGACCTCAACAGCTTTTTCACACGCTTCGAGGAACAACCCGCACAAAACAACAGGCCCACACAACATCCCTGGACTGGTGCTGAAAGACTGTGCTGAGGAACTAAAGCATGTCTCCACTGACATCTTCAACACCTCACTACAACAAGCCATTGTCCCCTCCTGCTTCAAAGCCGCCACCATCATATCAGTACCAAAGAAGTCATCTGCATCCTGCTTCAACGATTACCGTCCCGTAGCACTGACATCCATCATCATGAAGTGCTTCAAACAGCTGGTCACAGCACACATCGAATCCATCCTCAACCTCCTACTGAATGTCAGCAAGACAAAGGAGATTGTTGTCAACTTCCAGAAAGGTCACCACACCAACTCCTGCCACTGACCATCGATGGTGCTGCTATGGAGAGGGTGAGCAGCACAAAATTCCTGACCTCTCTTGGACCACCAACACTACATCACTGGCCAAGAAAGCCCATCGCCTCTACTTCCTGCGAAAACTGAGGCATGCCCCACCAGCCCCACCAGCCATCATGACCACCTTCTACAGAGGAGCCATTGAGAGCATCATCACCAGCTGTATCACTGTGTCACTGTAAAGTCCACTGTGATGGTAGCAGTGAGAGTGAAATTGAAAGTGATTGGTCAAGCACAGACAGTGGCAGTAGCAGTAAATGAACTTTCCGCCTTGGACTATACCTTTCCCCAAATGTTCAATAAACTTTATTTATGATTCAACTGGTTTCCTTCTATTGGGGTCTTATGGTCTTGTGCACCAACTTGCACGGACTGTAACGGTGACACAGACAGTACAGATTGCAACATTGTCAATATTTCCAGTAGTTAGTGCTTACAAACATCACATTTAGGGTTTGGACTTTTCCAAATTGCTAATATACCCCCTTTTAAGGTCTTTATATATGTAAGAATTAGTCATTTAAAGAATCGAGAGAAAAAACCTCTCAGACATCATACCACTAAACCAAGTATATTTTCCCAAATGTTATAGGTAAACCAAAAATATGACAATATTCATAAACTACACACTCCAAGGTTTCATATTGTATATAACAAACTATGATAACCAACTGCAAAATGGCTGTAGTGGCCTTGGCAGTTAACTACGACATAGAACTAAAATGTATAGAGCATACTGGGGTCATGTACAATATGATGTACAAGAGTATAGTAGGAATGAGTTATCTTACTGTTACCACTCAAATTCTTATTAGGGACATCTTGGAGGTTCAAACAAGTCATGTTGAACTTTGGAAAAATGGTCTAGATCCAGATATCATAGCACAATGTAATCGCAGAGGAACTGTATCACTGATGGTGGTTGCTAAGGAAGATGCTTTGCCTAGCAACCGTTGCTATGCAAAAGGTACACCAAATACCATATAATATATGTATACTACAGACTCCAAGCTTTCATATGGTATATCATAAGCTATGATAACCAATTGCATCATGGCTCTAGAGGTCTTGGCAGTGTACTACTAGAATGCATTGAGCATTCTGGGGTCATATACAATATGATGTGAAAAAGTATAGTGGGAGTGAGTTATATTACTGTTACCACTCAAATTCTTATTCAGGACATCTTGAAGATTAAAAAAAGTCATATGGCGTTTTGTTGTGGGGGGGGTGCATGGTAAGCTACCGTTCCTCCCCGACTACAAAGTACAGTGAGTTTTGCAACTTTTTGGAAATTCAAAATGGCGGACATGGATTAGATCCACCTTTTCAGTAAAAGTGAGTCATCCCATTGTACCATTGCCATTGTGACACAGCACTTCACAGCATACAAGTGAACAGTGCACACTGCACACAATGAAATTGCATTGAAATTGCAAGGAAGCAGCTCCCTATGGCCCCGGAAGGGAGCAGTGCGGCGGGAGGCATTAATTCTGGAAAGAAACGGCTACAAATATTACACAGTCCACTTTAGGATTAGGGGGCCTTCCAGGCACTTCTAGCTAGCCACTGTTGCAAAAAAAAAAACATTGGCGAGCTGTGGAGACCAGCTTCCCTCCTTGAATTAAGACGTTATGTACGCCTATGAGTAGAACTTGTCCTCCCTGCACCAATAAACAATCAAAAAAGGCAGAACATTGTGTCAACATAACTAAAATGTGTGCAAGGTTGTCTAGCGTTGTTTGTTTACATTATTTATTGCCATTGTAGATGACTGAAATTGCTACTTATTCTTCAAATGAAGAGTGGTTTTGTGGTGGCAATAGTGATTCTGTAGCCTAACTGTCCAGATGTGTATTACAGAAAATGTTTACAAAGCATACAGTAAGTACAGTATGTATAGATTTTGAGAGTAGAAGTATGCTTAACATTAATCCTATGTTGGTTTGGGTAAATAGACCTGAATTTAATCAGAATTAAAATGTTGTATTCGTACTAGGGCTGGGACATTCATGCATTAATTTTGATGAATTAATCACGTGATTCGATAAATTAATTAATGCGATTAAAAAAAATAATCGCAGTATAATATAGCTACATAGTTCTGGATTAGACCAGTGGATGGCAGTATTACGCCTGATGGTGAACAGCCTGCTGAAATTGAGTCCTCTCTTCTTTTAAAAATGAATAATGTTTCTAGATTACGTTTATTTATAGTAATTATTCAAAATCCATGTGAATTATTTTTTCACTGTTCTCAAGTCAGATATTTAAATGCGATCAAAATGTGATTCATTTGATTAATTCATTTCAAAGCCTATAGATTAATGCGATTAAAAATTTTAATCGAGTCCCAGCCCTAATTCGTACTACACCAATATCCATTTCAAGTGTATTTCCTTTTGCAGGCTACAAAAACAGAGCCCCATTTTGTCTTTTCTGAAGCTAAAAGAAAATTATCCCTCATTCAAAACCAGGTAGCCTAAATGTCAGTGTTTCCCAGTGTTCCCCATCTCTGCACAGAAAAACAGTTTTTACCATCCATTTTGACAAGGTTTTACACAAGCTTGCAAACACAAATTCACACGCACACACGCACACACACGCACACACACACAGCCACATCAGCATGAGGACATGTGCACACACGCACGCACGCACGCACGCACGCTCTCTCTCTCTCTCTCTCTCTCTCTCTCTCTCTCTCTCTCTCTCTCTCTCTCTCACACACACACACACACACACACACACACACACACACACACACACACACACACACACACACACACGCACACACACACATGCATACAGGTCTCTCTTCCTCTCTCTCTCTCTCTTGCTCTCTCTCTCTCTCTCTTTCTCTCCCTCACGTGCATACAGGCCTCCCTCTCTCCCTCCATCACACAGGTGGGAGATGGGGCTAGCCATCTAAAAGGATTAACCCAGCAGCTCAGCTGGTGAGGAGGAGGCTGCAGATAAAAATTCAATTAGAACGCTCGCCTCGCCTTGCCTCTTCGAAACCCCGCCAAAAAAATACAGAAAAATGAGAAAAACATCTTCCCTCCATCATTCCCATCAGCAAGAAAAAGGGTTTGATTTATCTATCGGTGAAAACCAGACACACACGCACACACAAAAGGAAACACCTTGTTGAGGTGGATCCTTTGCTTGTCAGACCACTTTTATTGTTGTTCATTTCAGTGCCATTGTTAGTTGGAGAATAATTAATTAAAAATTACAGATGAAGTCGCTCAGACTGTGATTTAATCAGAAACTTGAGACTGCTCCACCATGGAGGCTCGAAGCAGAGAAGTCAGTTGCCACAGTCTTGGGATGAATTTGTTAAAAATATGTCACCTCACGGCACTGAAGGCGAAAATTGTATAATTTTTTTTTTTTTGCAATTGCCTTTGATGAAATTTGCATGCTTCGA
>NC_085869.1:54040213-54050213 GCF_034702125.1 Engraulis encrasicolus
CTATCCAGCTCTCCTTAATCTTGTAAATCACAGTGATTGTGTGAGCTAATGCATCTGGAAGAATCTAGAGTTAGATTAATAGTTGCTTTAAAAAGCCTTGCATGGCAGGGCAACATTAAAAAAGACATGCTGTTTTGAAACATAAAAATGATCATTCCATGCTCATTTTCGCTAGCTCGCTCTTTGGGGTCTATTAAAATGCCATGCCTCATTAGCCGTCACCAAAGACGCAACCACAGACAGCTCAGCACATGTTTTCTTTTGTTTCATTTTTCTAATGGCATGGCATGTCCTGCATATGTGGGTTCTTTGGCTGTCAGCTGTTGTTGTGCTGCTCTGTGTGTTCATGAAGCATCGTTCTGCTTCAACATATCAACAATAATATTTAGGTTGATCATACTGAAAATTGACACATTTTATCTCATGCTACTGCACATAATCCGTTCCTAGTTTTTGACAGCAGAAGATCATTACTTTCTAATTTTTTTCCACACAGTTTCTCACAAGTATTGCAATGTGTGGATTTTACATAGTCAGCCATTAACACACACTGAAAAGACTACATCACACACTTAATGAGGTACTGTATGTACAAGGTCAACTCTGTATATTTATATGATTGCTTGGTCCAAGAATGACAACCTTGTCCTCAGAGACTTGATGAAATGAATTAATTCTCATTGATTTTCATTTAAAACTATTATTAGTTGGCACAATGGTTAGGAAGTTGGTCTTTCAATCTGGGGGTTGTCGGTACATCTCCCTACACTTCCATCCATGGCTGAAGTGCCCTTAAGCAAGGCATCTAATCCTGCACTGCTTCAGGGACTGTAACCAATACTCTGTACTGAAAATAACTGTAAAGGTCTCTTTATACTCCTCTTTCAGTTGAAGGCAGTGGTGAAAGTAATCCGATGCCAGGGGGTGCGTAGCACCAGTGTAATATTTTCAGCAGAAAGTTAGTCTTTCAATCTGGGGGTTGTCTGTTCATATCCCGCCTGACCTCTCCCTACACTTCCATCCATGGCTGAAGTGCCCTTAAGCAAGCCATCTAATCCTGCACTGCTTCAAGGACTGTAACCAATACTCTCTACTGAAAATAACTATAAAGATCTCTTTATACTCCTCTTTCAGTTGCAGGCAGTGGTGAAAGTAAGCCGGTGCCAGGGGGTGCGTAGCACCGGTGTAATATTTTCAGCAGGTGTGCAGTACCGGTGAGAAAAGGGTTAATGCAGACCAAAAACCCATTGAGGGGAAAAAAGTAAGGTGCACGATTTAAGTTGAAAACGCAAACAACTACACTCAGCCATTTGAGACAAGTGTCATATCATATGAAGAGAAAAGCTCAAAGTTACCCGATATAGTCCTAAAGTGAGATCTGTAGTGCACACGTGCCTACTTTATTTGCGCTCTTTCTATTATTGGCACTGGAAGGGCATGCAGCTGCCTTGAAGCACTGGTAAGACATACTTTCACCACTAGTTGCAGGACACATGCTATCATGGGTGGGGATGGGGTGGTGGGGGGGATTATGGACAGTTCAGCCTGGGAGAAATATACGTACAGGGCTGCAAGGGGTCGTTTCAGCTGTAAAGGGGTGGGTGGGTTGGCTATTTGGGTACGTGCCCCCCGCTGACAGTACGTTTCCTGCAACTGAAGGAGGCTTACGTCGTTCTGAAAAAAGCGTCAGCTAAGTGTAATTACACTGTGTGCCGAATTATTAGGCAAACATGTTTTTTGACTATATTGTCCATTTTATGCATATTTTCTGCCACCAACCTTTATGAACATGAAAACCTATTGGATTTAAGCATTTCAGATCATGCATATGTGTATAATAAGATGGGGGTGTGATCAAAAGAGCCCAATACCCAATATCCGGTGTGCATAATTATTAGGCAACTTTGCTTTCTCCTGGGAAATGGGCCACAAAATAGATCTAACAAACTCTGAAAAGTCTATAAACAATTTTGAAGTCTTCCAGAGGGATGTGGCTCTCTTGAAATTGGCAAGACGTTGGTAACGTTAGCACAGAAGTATCAAATGCACCGTTGCAAAGTCATCAGTCTCACATGAAATGTCACTGCCAAAAATGTGAAGAATTTAAGGTGAAACTATAAGAAAATTATTACCCTGCAGTGCTATCATATTCCAGAATGCAAACTTACATCAGGTGTCCAGAAGAACAGGTTGTTGAGCACTCAGAGACATAGCAAAGGTAAGAAGGGATGACACCAGACAACCATTTAACAAGTTAATTAAGTCAAGACTGGGTCAAGAAATACCCTAGGACAGAGTTTTTAAAGGTATTATGGACTGGTGAAAGTGACTATTGACAGACAGGGTGTATGAGCCCATAGCTGGATCTGTGAGGGAAAAGTTTGCAACTTTCAAGAAGACAATGGTATTTATGCAGTATTCTGCTGGCATTTGAGTAGAACTCAGGAACTAATCTGAGTGTGCACATTACCGATCTAGCCATGGGCTCATCGATCTGGTCCATTAATAGTCACTTTCACAAGTTCATAAAACCATTGACAAAATTGTCTAAAGACCTTTCTTGACCCAGTTTTGACTGCATTTCTTGTTGAGTGCTCTTCAGGTTTCAACCTGTTTTACCTTGGTCATGTCTCTGAGTGCTGAATACAATGTTCTTGTGGACACACGATGTAGGTTTCAGTTCTGGGATATAACAGCACTGCAGGGTAATCATTTTGTGATAGTTTGACCTTCAATTCTTCTCAATCCGGCAGTTACTTTGTGAGCACAATGCATGTGACACTGATGACTTCGTAACGGTGCATTAGACGGATATGACCAATATCTGGGCAATTTCAAGACAGCCACATCCCTCTGGAAGACTTCAAAATTGTTTATAGACTTTTCAGAGTTTGTTAGATCTCCTTTGTGGTCTATTTTCCCAGAGGAAAACAAAGTTGCCTAATAATTATGCACACTAATTTTGCCCTGATATAGGGTATTGGGCCCCTGTGATCACACTGTCTCTTATTATACCAATATGCATGACCTGGAATGCTTAAATCCAATAGGTGTTCATGTCCATAGAGGTTGGTGGCGGAAAATATGCATATAATGGACAATATGGTCAAAAAACATGTTTGCCTAATAATTCGGCACACAGTGTAATGTAATGTGATGTAATGTAATGTAATATGATCCATCTGATGAGTCATCAGTGTTGGTCTGCTCATTGTACTGTAGCCCCATGATGTATTCTGTACCATCTGAGGCACGCTGTAATAGTCATTGAAAGGTTAGTTACCATACTCTACTACGACATAACAGAGGGCATTTAGTAATGTACTACGATTCAGTCATTCCCATTCGGCAAAATGCTGTATTTTAATGGGTTAACCCTCTGACACTGTCTTGTCTGTGGTCTGTTGTCTTGGTCAGTTGTGTCAGGTTTTAATTCCACTGTAGGTGATGGCTGATGAACACCAATCCAAATGGTTAAAGCATCGCCTATGGAGGAAGTTTCCTGAATAAGTCTCAAATGCACTTCTTATTTTCTGTTGCGCAGGATTCCATTCTATAAAAAACAACATCCATTGGAGCCTTTGAGATGGTAAAAAAAACACTTACTTACATTTACGCAGTTTGAGGTGAACAAAAAAAGGACACATCGCCAGGTGTGTACCTCATAATAAGCGCACAAGGTAAAATGATAGTGAAACAAGTCTTTTTTATGATCTCAAAAAATGCAATAAACTACATTTTTTTTAATGATGGCCAGATGTGAAGAAAACCTGGAGCACAAAAGGTTTGAGCCCAGCCCAGACTAAGCCACACACAGTGTAGAAACTACAATGGCCATCTATCAACCCTGTCCGTGCACCATCCAGACCAGGCACGTGCACTCCAATACGGCAGGGGAGGCACGGCCTCACCAGCTCCAGATGAGAATGATGAGATGCAGTTAATGTGAATAATAGTAACAATAACAGCTATTGTTTTCGAGCATCTGCACCATAACTACCATTTGAGCAGTATTTAAACAGTTTCACTCATTTTCAATCATTTCCGTGGCCAAAATCGTAATATTTGCCCATTTCATGTCAAATTGCTCCGAATACGCTGAATTTGGGCCAACTCTGAACTGGCCTCACCCCGGATTGCGCAATCCCTCGTTAACAAGTTTGCGCGCATGCGCCATGTTGCTCGTTCTGTGAATGCAACCTGGTAATATTGTATTAAACGTTTTTATACACTTAATAGAAGTATGTATGGTGTGCCCTCATTTCCTGATATTTTTTAAATATTTTCTACGTGTGATTATCATTTCTTTACTCTGGACGCTTTGGCATAACGCCCACTGAAAGATACAATGGTGAGGCGAGGAGTAGCCTGGCCGCAGACTCCTTCTGGTGTTGAGTCTTGCTGGACAGTTACGTCATAGCGAATCTGAAGTTCACAATACAGTCAGTTAGTGTTGTTGGCTAGCTTGTTCACATTGACTGCTACAAGTGGACTTCATAGCGAAACTAAGAGCATTCTCAAAGTTGGATTTCCAAGGGGAAAATATGTGATAAAGAATGGAGGACCGACAGAGCTGAAGGGTTTGCTACTCAGGTGACCGGTCAGAATAACTTCCCGATCATTTCAAAGTGAGTGGTACAACACTGCAGAAAATATTTGTTTCCCCTGTGTCTTGTTTGCAACCGGTGAGAATGTGTGGAAGACCGCATGGGATTTTACGATTTAACAATTTACTAAGGACTAAGGAGCCTCACGAAACACAAATCCTCGCGGCTACTCATATTCAATGCCAAATTGCTTTGGACGTTTGGGGCGACGTTTGGGGCTTTGGATGAACAGCACCGGCTAAAGTAACGTTAGCATGTACAACGCCAAAGTGGAGGAAAAGAGCGGCGCATGGACCTGATGCACGGGTTCAGGTAAGACCAATTTCCTATGTGTGTGAAGCCTGTGTTTGTGAGACCCGTGGGGAGATAGAGAATCCGCCGTGATTCTGTGGTAGCTTTTGTGATGGGCACCGGATTCTCATGTGCCCGGTAACTGTTTGTAAAGTTGAGTACAGGGTACCGTTGAGGTAAATCAAATATACCCGTGTAACTACAAGACTCTGATTTAATTCCAAGGTGTAGGCATAACAGAAATGACAGTCCCAAAATATTTGGTGACCATATCGAAGCGTGTGTAGGCCTAATATCTGTTTACGTTGACATTCGCTTCCTGCCAAACCTTTGTCCCACATCGCTTGCCGTAGCCTCGTACAAGTAGATGTAGGCCTACATTTGCACGAGAATCCAGTTCGTATCACAAAAGTCATCACACCGGTTTGTTCGCCGTGGTGCTCAGCGGTCTATATGACACCATGTTTTGAATCCTGTGTGTCTTGAGCATCCGCCGTGATGCTCAGTCCACATTGCTGCTGCTGTGTAGTTTATGTGAGATCACTGTTTGAATCCTGTGTGTGTGTGTGTGTGTGAGAGAGCAGTGGGCTGTGAAGGAGCTTACACTCTCCACTACTCTCCCCTCACCTCCCCTCCTCTTCTCCTCTCCTCTCCTCTCCTCTCCTCTCCTCTCCTTTCCTCTCCCCTCTCCTCTCTTTTCCCATCTCCTCTTCTGTCCTCTCTTTTCCCATCTACTCTCCTCTTCTCTCTTCTCCTCTCCCTCTCCTCTCCTCTCCTTGAGCTCCTCTCCACTCCTCCTCCTTTCTCCTCTCATCTCCTCTCCTCTCTCTTCTCCTCCCCTCTCCTCCTCTCTCATCTCCTCTCTCCTCTTCTCTCCTCCTCTCCTCTCCCCTCCCCTTCTCTCCTCTTCTCTCCTCTCCTCTCCACTACTCTCCTCTCCTCTGCTCTGCTCTGCTGTCCACATTGGTGCTGTGTAGTTTATGTGAGACCACTGTTTGAATCCTGTGTGTGTGTGTGTGTGTGTGTGTGTGTGTGTGTGTGTGTGTGTGTGTGTGTGTGTGTGTGTGTGTGTGTGTGTGTGTGTGTGTGTGAGAGAGAGATCTAATAGCATTTTCTCTGCGGAAATGCAGTAAGCTTATGTCAAAATAATATAGGCCTAAGCTTACCTTATGTTAAGAAAGCTGCTATGACATATGGAACTTGTCGGTAGGCCTATTTGGCAATTATTTATTTGAAAATCTGATATTGAAAAAGTTGCCTCACCAGCCATAAATCCCAGCGCACGTCACTGATCCAGACTCTTTATTCAAATACTCAGCCCATATTTAATGTCAAAATGACTGACGGTTAGATGGGTCGGAGCCCGGGCGTGGCGAGACATCGAGCTGCTTAGCAGAAGGTTTATGAAGGTCTATTTGTTTCCACACAAAAGAATACTGGGCTACTTATCCGCTTGCTAACGCTGCGCTGCCAGACTCAGAAGCGGACCAGGCAATAGATCCAGCTGTTGTTGTCTGTTCTGGTCTGTCTCTCTTTCCTCTCCCTGCCCCCCCCCCTCTCTCTCTCTCTCACACACACACACACACACACTCACACACACAGTGTCTGTCACTCTCTCTCTCTCTTCAATCACCCCCCATGTCTCTCTCTCTCTCTCTCTCTCTCTCTCTCTCTCTCTCTCTCTCTCTCTCTCTCTCTCTCTCTCTCACACACACACACACACACACACACACACACACACACACACACACACACACACACACACACACACACACACACACACACACACACACACACACACACACACACACACACACACAGTGTCTGTCACTCTCTCTCTCCTCAATCACACCCCCCATCTCTCTGTTTCGGTCTTGGTCTTGGTCTCGGTCTCGTCTCTCTCTCTCTCTCTCTCTCTCTCTCTCATACGCACACACACACAGACAAACAGTGTCTGTCACTCTCTCTCGCCTCAATCACCCCCCCCCCATCTCTTTGTCTAGGTCTCTGTCTCTCTCTCCCCCCCCCTCTCTCCATCAAACTTCACTCATTCACTGCTGATCTGCCTCAGTGGCCTCCTCACTTCTCATGCTGTTACTCTGACAGCCTGCAGAGGGCGCCCTGGTACTTTATAGTACTCTCACATTCACATTCACATTCACAGCCCCTCTCTCTCTCTCTCTCTCTCTCTCTCTCTCTCTCTCTCTCTCTCTCTCTCTCTCTCTCTCTCTCTCTCTCTCTCTATCTATCTATCTCTCATCCATACACACTATATTCGTCCCTCTCCTCTCACTACTCTCATGTTCTCTACATGTCTTTCTTTGTCTCGTTCCATCTCCATTTACTGTTCGCCTCCTGCCTCTGTCTCACCTACACTCTCTATTGTTCTCCCTCCCACGCACGCACGCACGCACGCACACACGCACGCACGCACGCACGCACGCACGCACGCACGCACGCACGCGCGCACGCGCACAGCCACGCACGCACGCACTCCACAAAATGACAACCTTTCATGTTCATGCCGTGACAATGACATCTCGGGGGCTGTGGCTCTGACAGTGAAATGGTGACGAAAGGGCACGCGTGGCTACAGGGCCGCACAAGGGGACAGCACTTTGGGTCCCAATAATGAGATCACATCCCATCCACCACAGATTAAAAGCACATTTGTCATGCCCGCTTCTGATTGGCTGGGTAATTCACTTTCCTTCCACTCCAGTGGTACGAGGGCTGCGGTGCGGTGTGCTGCTCCGGCATGTCCATACTGTAAGCAATCTCGCTCTCTCTGAGTTTGTGTGATAAGTAGGGGTGTGTTCAAAATATCGGTATCGGGATACTGTATCGCGGGCCTCTTCACGATACACGTACCGTTTAAAATGTCTGAATTGGGATACGTATCACGGGGCTCTTCAATACTGAGGCATCAGTATTGATATTTCTTTTTTTTTATTATTATTAATTAAAAAAAAACCTTTTTTGTTGTCTTTTTCGACTTTATATGATAGGACAGTGTGAGAGGTAGACAGGAAGCGAATTGGGAGAGAGACGGGGAGGGGTCAGCAAAGGACCCAGGCCGGGAATCGAACCCGGGTCAGCCGCATGGCAGGTGAGTGCCCTACCAGTTGGCCACGGCAGGGGCCAGTATTGATATGTCATATGCAACAATGAGTTTATCAAGTTGTAAGAAGTAACATTTGATTATACAAATGCCCGTTTTCTTAAAAACTTTTTTTAAAAGTTTAAAATATCGGGATATATATCGCAGTGAAGACCATGTATCAGGATGCATTTATCGCAATCCGTAGGCTATCGTATCGTGAACCCTGTATCTAGATGTGTAGCGTATCGTGAGATGGTTGCCAATACCCACCCTTACTGCTAAGTAGTTAATTAAGTAGTTACATGGATAAAGTTGGTTTGTGTGTGTGTGTGTGTGAGTGTGTGTGCATGCATGCATGCGTGCGTGCCTGCGTGCGTGAGTCTGTGCGTGCGTGTGTGTGTGTGTGTGTGTGTGTGTGTGTGTGTGTGTGTGTGTGTGTGTGTTACAGTACTCAAGACTGTGGTCTTGGTCTTGTCTCAGTCTCGACTTCATTTGGTCTTGGTCTTGGTCTTGGTTTGAACGGATTTGTGCATAAAACAAGCCATTCATGCTCACGGCCAAACTTACTTGTGTGTGTGTGTGTGTGTGTGTGTGTGTGTGTGTGTGTGTGTGTGTGTGTGTGTGTGTGTGTGTGTGTGTGTGTGTGTGTGTGTGTGTGTGTGTGTGTGTGTGTGTGTGTTACAGTACTCAAGACTGTGGTCTTGGTCTTGTCTCAGTCTCGACTTCATTTGGTCTTGGTCTTGGTCTTGGTTTGAACGGATTTGTGCATAAAACAAGCCATTCATGCTCACGGCCAAACTTACTTGTGTGTGTGTGTGTGTGTGTGTGTGTGTGTGTGTGTGTGTGTGTGTGTGTGTGTGTGTGTGTGTGTGTGTGTGTGTGTGTGTGTGTGTGTGTGTGTGTGTGTTTGTGTCCGTGTGCGTATGCGTGTGTGTGTGAAAATAGGGTAAATGTATTAACATTATTACTTCCCCGCAGGTACCTCTGGTCAAAACATGGTGTCACATCACGTTAATTGGGCCTATTCCCAGCTGGTATGATTGGCGTGAGGCTACACATAAGGACAGCTAAATAAGCAGTTGTATTAGCAGGCTGGTTTCTCTTGATACTTGCTGTATACTGTACCTCTTATTCGCCACTATATTACTGTACTCTGTCTACGCCCACTCTCAGTTTCTGAGTTTCTGTCTTGGTTTCTCTCTCTCTCTCTCTCTCTCTCTCTCTCTCTCTCTCTCTCTCTCTCTCTCTCTCTCTCTCTCTCTCTCTCTCTCTCTCTCTCTCTCTGTCACACATGCACACACACACACACACACACACACACACACACACACACACACACACACACACACACACACACACACACACACACACACACACACACACACACACACACACACACACACACACACTCTCTATTATTTGGTGTCTCCCTTGATACATATTGACTCATGTATCTCAAGTGCCACAGGTGTTTAATTATGTCCTTCTGCAAGACCTATTGAAGGTGTAGAGTGAAAATGACATGTTTTGAACTCCATGAACTTTCATTTCATAGCACTGCTACACCTACAAAGCCAAAAGTCTGAGGTTTGAGAAAATGAGTTTTTGTGGTGATAGAAAAGAAATCATAGAAAAACATATCTGGCTTTAAAGGGACACTGTGCAGGAAATGGTCAAAAAAGGTTCTGTAACTATGCTGCTCATTGAAACTGGGTTGGCTATCGCCACATTTTATATTTACATGAAAGTTTACAAAGTAATAAACAAATATTTTCTAGTATGGTCCAAGTAGAGTCATTTTTGCAGCTAAAAATGGCTATTTTTGGAAATTCAAAATGGCGGACCATGGAGAAGATCCCCCTTTTCAAGTAGGCCTATGAAAAGTGCAATTTCTCCAGTCATAATGAACACTTAGAACATTTGATGGTGGTGGTAAGTATTCATGAAAAAGATAACATTAGTGAATGGGCAGCATGAATTCTGGAAATAAACAACTTAA
>NC_085869.1:54055213-54072713 GCF_034702125.1 Engraulis encrasicolus
TGAGGAAGAAGAGGAGTGGAGGACTGAGGGAAGGAGTGGAGGAGAGGAGTGGATGAGAGAGGGAAGGAGTGGAGAATCTCTCGGCAGTGGAGAGGAGTGGAGGAGAGGAGTGGATGAGAGAGGGAGTGAGGAAGAAGAGGAGTGGAGGACAGAGGGAAGGAATAGAGAGAAGAGAGAGAGTAGAGGAGTGGAGTGGAGGAGTTGAGAAGAGAGAGAGAGAGAGAGAGAGAGAGAGAGAGAGAGAGAGAGAGAGAGAGAGAGAGAGAGAGAGAGAGAGAGAGAGAGAGGAATAGTGAGGGAGTGTGGGCCACAGCTCAATGTCACTTTCACAATAGAAAGGGAGGGATTAGGGGAGCCAAAAGGGTGCTAGTCTGCACAAACACTCACAATCAAACACACACACTACGCACAGCCGCACACATAGCACACACACACACATACACACACACGCACACACACAGGCACATGCACATGTACACACACACGCTGGCATGCCTACACACATACACACACACACACGCTCGGACACATGCACGAACACACACACACACGGACACACACACGCACGGACACACAATCACACACACACACAGACACACAGACACACACACACACACACACACACACACACACACACACACACACACACACACACACACACACACACACACACACACACACACACACACACAGTGGAGGTCATGAAGAGGAAAGTGCCACAGGGCATGCGTGGTCCGCATTTCAGCCAGAGAAATATGAAATGATCCCAAAGAGCCAGTTTAGCAGCATGGCGGCACACTGTTGTGTGTGTGTGTGTGTGTGTGTGTGTGTGTGTGTGTGTGTGTGTGTGTGTGTGTGTGTGTGTGTGTGTGTGTGTGTGTGTGTGTGTGTGTGTGTGTGTGTGTGTGTGTGTGCATGTGTGTGTGTGTGCATGTGTGTGGGCCAGTGTTACTAGCACCACTAGCTCTGTGTGTGTGTCTGTATATGTGTGTGTTGTTGGGTTTGTGTGTCTGTGTGCATGTGCGTGCGTGTGTGTGTGTGTGTGTGTGTGTGTGTGCAGGCATGCCACCGTGTGTGTGTGTGCCTCATCGAGTTGAATTGCTGTGTGTTTGTATGTGTGCATGTGTGTGTGTAGGCATGCCAGTGTGTGTGTGCGTGCATGTGCGTGTGCGTGTGTGACTCAGAGAGCACGGCTTCCTGTGTGTGTGTGTGTGTGTGTGTGTGTGTGTGTTGCCAGCGTGTGTGTGCATGTGTATGTGACTCAGAGAGCTAATTTCCGAGGACGGCTTGCTGTGTGTGTGTGAGTGTCCGTGCATGAGCTTGTGTTTGCGTGTGCATGTGCGTGTGCGTGTGTGTGTGTGTGTGCGTCCACGTGCGCCTGTGCACGTCCCAAGGAGCCGCTTTACTAGCACGGCTCGCTGCGTGTGTTCTGTGTTATGGAGGTGAACGCTGCTGTGCTGCGGTGCTGTAGTGCTACATCAAACCTAATTTGGCCGCAACCTATCCCTCGGCTTGGCCCTCAAGAACCAGGAGATTGGCCTGATGGATGAGGCAACACATTGGCAAGAGTGTGGGTGAGTCAGTGAGTTATACACATGGAGAACAGGTGTCTGGCTTTTGGAGGGTGACTAGGTTAGAATGGAAATCTGAGCGTGGTAAAGGGTAAAAGTTGAGTAGAAGTCTCTGAGCCTGTTCAGCCGTTTACTGTAAACCGTCACAGTACACTATTGTGAATTAAATATAGGCCTACGTATCACTTCAACTTGGATTAATCCTAGACACATTTAAATGACAAGTGTGAACAAGCTCATGATACCACTACAACAGTACGCATCACACAAGATATACGGTGGTGGATTAGGTGGTGGAGCCTGTTCAGCAACAAAAGTGTTGTAGGTTCAAGTCTGCCTGAACCCATCGATGTGACCTTGAGCAAAAACCTTAACACTGCAAATTGCTCCTGGTGGCAGAGTGGTACCCTGTGTGGCAGCCACTGCGACTGGTGCGTGAATGGGTGCATGTGAGGCACGTGTGTAAAGTGCTTTGAGTGTTTTAAGGAGTGGATAAGACCTATAAATGTAGTCCTTCTAGAATTTGTTTCACTTCCTGCATAGGGTATGATGTAGTGAACAAGACATTGGGGCACAAGTGGGCTGTGTGTCTGTAAGTTGTACTAGCACTGCATAACAGTTGCACTAACATTACTATTACCCCTACTGAGCTATGGCACATAGAGTGATAAACCACTCTTATTCATCTCATCACCAACCACAGCTGTGTGTGTGTGTGTGTGTGTGTGTGTGTGTGTGTGTGTGTGTGTGTGTGTGTGTGTGTGTGTGTGTGTGTGTGTGTGTGTGTGTGTGTGTGTGTGTGTGTGTGTGTGTGTGTGTGTGTGTGTGTGTGTGTGTGTGTGTCAGGGGTGGAACTTTAATAAATTCCCCACCAGTCACTGTGGCAGGTAGATTCTAAAATCTACCAGTCACTCACAATTTTTACCAGTCACCATTTTTACCGGTTCATTTTCAACCGTTCCAATGCCAAGTAAGATCAGTTTCTGATCAATACTTTTGTTTCAGTGGTCATTAACAGTTATTGTGGTGGCAATAACTCTTTTCATTACCAATTTGTAAACCTTTGATGTTGGATGTGGCGTATAATTCAGCATTAACTCAGGCACCTCTAGAAAATGTTCCCCCGTCTGGGTGACGGGTGGGTTGACATGTTTCACCTGCCAAAGGCCAAATTTACCCATCATTGACAGGTGGACTGGTGCTTATTTCCATCCCTGGTGTGTGTGTGTGTGTGTGTGTGTGTGTGTGTGTGTGTGTGTGTGTGTGTGTGTGTGTGTGTGTGTGTGTGTGTGTGTGTGTGTGTGTGTGTGTGTGTGTGTGTGTGTGTGTGTGTGTGTGTGTGTGTACAGTGTGACACAGAGAGAGATCTGACTGTGTATTAACAAATGATACTACTCTACTCTGATACTAGTACTGCTCTGATACTACTAGTACTAGATTGCTGCTGATACTACTATTTATAACCTTTTATCCCCTTAAGACACGACATTATACATTAGCTGTTACAAGAATGGCAATGACTAAGTCGTAATGTATTACTAAAGGCCCCGTGCACTGTCATAGTAGTGTAGTACTACAGTAGTTTACTTTCAATGTCTATTACAGCGTGCCACAGGAGGTACTGCGTGCATTAAGGGGGTACATAACCTTTGATATTTCTATTACTATAGCCTACTACTTACTACTAACTTACTTACCTACTACAACTGTTACTACCTACTATTACTATAGTCTATTACTACATTGACTTTTGCAGTGAACATAAAATGCACGAGACAACATTTTTGACGAGGGCATCTGTGCAGTGGGAGTATAAAGGTCAAATACATTAGTTTAATGCGTGAAGACTTGGGAGGGCTGTTATTTAAAGCTCATCTCCACACGACAATAGGCACAGCATGAACTACAAACAAGATATAAATTACCCATGGAAAATCAGTGCCAGCACTGCCTGCAATATATGAATACTCAAGATAGAAGTGCATGTTTGATGTACTTTGTAGCTCCAGGTACATGCTCTTAGTATTGCAGCCGATTGCAGATGATTGTGATGATATGCTATAATGCCTAATACATTATGAATACTCAAGATAGAAATGCACCTTTGATGTAGCTCAAGGTATGCTGTTATTATTGCAACCAAGATGATTGTGATGATATGCTATAATGAACCATATACAGTACTGTAGGCATAGACGTGCTGTAATGGTAAGTGTCCTTATTAGTTAATAGGTGCAGGAGAAGAACATAGTTGGCAGGTGGGAGACTTAGTAACTATGGAGACTCGTCCTGAATCGCACAAGAGTACAAGACCATATCTCCTGTATTTTTTCCCGGGTTGATAGCTAACCATAGGAAATAAAACAAAAACAATAGACATAATATTTCAAAAGATCTCACTTACTTACCAGCTTATTTTTTTCAAACATTTCTTTATTAAGTATTTTATTATATCCAACACAACATCACAACTTACTTGCTTACTTACTTACCTCCTTTCGGAACATAAGCCATGAAGAGTTTACAGAGTTTACAGATATCCTCGTGAAATTTTCCCCAGCTGTTTCCACGGCAGTCCCCTCTTCTTTACATCCAGCTCTATGCTCCTTCGGGAGATGTTACTCACAGGTTGTGCTCCGTTTTGGAGCGTAAATACATTTCACCCTATCTCCGAAGGGCTACACGATTTCTGGTTCATTGTTCAGAGAAGCAGCAGAAATATCAGGTGAATGACAGAAACACAAACATCCATACTCTACTCAAGCTCCACAAGGAAGTCCAACTCTTGTTTATTTTACTAGTGCCTTTCACTCTGCATGAAGATTCTACTTCATCCCTCTCTCTCCTTGATTGAAGAAGCCGGTCTCAATCCTCCACTGTGACCTGGATAAATGAGAGTGTTAACAGACACTGTTGAGTTACTGAGGAGACTGCTGAGTGTAAGCCGACAAGATGGCTCTGGACGTGCCCCTAGCTCTGGGGCCATGGCGGACCAGCTGTCCCTGGCCCACATTGTTATGCGCTGTGATATTTTGACCTTTTATCCCGCATCCCACATGTTCAGCGATTTTAATTGGGGCCATTTGGATTTTAATTATCGGCGATAAGAAGACCAAGAAATGATTTTCTCTTTATTGTCTGCCCAGGACAGTACAGGGTGGGGGCTGCGGCGGGCAGGCTGCGTTCGTTGGGCCGCTTATGCTGTTGTGGCATAATTTCTGCCCGATTTAATAGCTCCGCATCAAAAAGCAGAAGCAGCAGCAGCAGCAATGCCCATGGCTAATATAAACGCAACACACCCAAAGCTTTTCTATAAAAGCCTGGCTGACATCCAGTGTCTGGGTGGATGAGAGTGCGGGTGCGGGTGGAGGTGGGGGTGGGGGAGCGGAGCACTGTCAAGACTGTCATCAAGATGGCTGATGCAACTGTCATTGGCACAGCAGATTTAGGGCCACAGTAGAAAACTCTGTAACACTTTCTATGAAGCCCATATCTATAGCGCATTATGAGCACATTTATAACAACTTAACAATAATGTGCATCATAATTAATCATTTATGACAGTTATAATGTATTATAAGCCCCTTCACTGCCTGTAGTTTATTACCATTAACGATCACTCAAAACACCCTGAGATTTATAATGCATTATAAGCTAAATGTACAGTTATTCATGACTGTTTGATATACTCCATCATTAAGCGTTATGAGTGTAGTCATAATGCACTATGATTATGATGCACATTATAATTTGTTATAAATGTGCTCATAATGCGCTATAGATATGGACTTCATAGAAAGTGTTACCACAAACTCAAGAGACAAGACAGAAATAAAAACTATAGACTGCAAACACTTTAGATTACGATTCACATTTAAGACAGTGATAGGCTACCTGCCTAATTGAACTGTATAAATCACTTATAAAACATGTGTAATGCAAAATCAAGGTCCTACTACACAGTTGGTCCTTGCCTTATTGGCAATGAGCAAGAAGTTTGTGAATGCATGCCCAACAAATGATTGATTTTGCTTAACACATGTCATATAAGTCACTTATAGGCAGGCATAAGTGACTAACACGAACCCTAAAATACGCAGTGATGGGAAAAATGTCTTAATGTCTTAATAAATGTTCACTTTCATCTCCGTTCATGTCTTAAGAAATGTTTGCTTTCTTGTACCGTGACCACATCTACAGTATAGTTTCTATAGTCTTTCGGAAACACTTTATTTTCAGTGATGGGTAAAATGGATTAACTTGTTACAATCCTGTGCCACTTATTTCAAATGACTTGGTTTTACCCAGTGGCAGTCCTAAAATGAGTTGCATTCCACCTGACGCCCCGCCCATTTTACAGTGGTCATTCCCCAGGCGGGAAAAAAAGGTGAAAAATGCTTATAACTTTACAACTGTTTAAACATGTTTTAAGGTGATTTTTGCAATGTCTTTTGGGGGGTGGGGTGGGGGGGGGGGCATGTTTTCGTTCTGGAGGCGGGGTTTGCAATGGTATACCAGCCCCTCTCGGCTGCCGCCCAGGGCAATTGCCTGTGTCTCGCCCCTAGGACCGCCCCTGCTTTTACCTGTCCAATTCTGAAAGGCAATTGGCTGATTGAATGATCACTTGGTTGAAATGGGCACGTAAAACAAGATAATTTGGAACATGTGGCACATAAAGTGCTACCTAGATGTACTCATGAGAAAAGAACAAACATTTCATTAATACACGAAGGAGATGAAAGCAAACATTTATGAAGACATGAATGGAGATTTATATGCAACAATATTACGTTGTATGTGTGACAATAAGATGTACAAAAATCAGATGTCATATCACTGTTTTACTCTGATAATGAGCCATAACAAAACCCATGTTTTCATATGTACTGTGCACTCTCCAGTCTTAAAATAACAAAACAGATAGTCCAAGTGGATACACAGACACATAAGAAGCAGATGGTAATAAAAGTAAGAGTGGAAAAGTACACAGGGATAGCTGCACACGTTGTGGTAATTACAGGAAATGGCAACAGAACACACATTAATATAATTTCTTGCAAAACAATGAACTATGCATAGGCTACAGTAACAATAGCCTATAAATTCTCTAATGACATGACTCACAGCAGTGGAAGTGAACTACAGCAAGATGTTCTAAGTGGTGTACAACTACTTATATTGCATACATACGTGTATATTCCATGATATTGGAAATGTTCATGTTTCCTTCACACAGCCTGCGTTTCCCAGACAATACCCATTATGGCTACTGCCAGCTGTTCTATGTGTTCTGTTCCTGATAGCTGATCACCACACCAGATGCACACTGCGGAGAACATTTTTAAAGTATGAACTGTACATTCTACAATATATTGTCATGTTTTTATGAGTTTTAAATTATTCATCGTGTGCTGCATGTGAGTTAACATTTTTCAGCACCACTTTCCTTGTCCTATTTGGCCAGAGGCCACTTTCGTGAGAGTCCTCTTTCTGACTTTGTATTCCTCAAATGAACGACTATCTAAAATGTATCCAGGGACTAGGCTGCTTTTATAGTATTAGTAATAATGTTTTATGCTGTGATCATTCTTGTAGAGTAAACACCAACAGAGTGATGCAGGATCCTGTGTGTGTAGCGGCTTTATGCCATGAGAACGACCATCTCGCAGCACATGATCCTACTTGTTATAGGGCTGCATGTCAAAGAAACGATACCAGAGAATGAGAAACTTCCAGCAGTTTCCAGCAGCGCACAACTGACTCACTGGTGGGCCCTGCACCCTCATGAGCCCCTATTTTCAGAAATGTGAAAAAGCGGTGTGGAGCCTACCTGATGCCCGCTATGCCAGATGGCCAGTCCAGCACTGGATAACAAAGTAACAACAACAATGTAATAACAGCAATGTAATAACAACAATGTAACATGTACCTGCATTGTACTAGGGGGTAGTAGAGTACAGTAGAGTAGAGTAACTTT
Organism: Engraulis encrasicolus; assembly: GCF_034702125.1. Taxonomy (NCBI): domain Eukaryota; kingdom Metazoa; phylum Chordata; class Actinopteri; order Clupeiformes; family Engraulidae; genus Engraulis; species Engraulis encrasicolus. The sequence continues at coordinate 54,062,762 of NC_085869.1, forward strand.
ATTAATCCCCTGGGAGAAATTCAGGGTTAGGTAATGTAAGACATTGTCTACATTGTGTATTGCACATCCACACATACTGTACACTGATGATTGCGTCATGCTTTTTGGCAAGGTTGGGCATTGTTTGGGCAATGCTGTACGAGGACCAAACCGTCACACACGGTCCAAGATTGTATGATAGTGAACACTCAAGTATCACTTCACTTGTTATTTGAATGACCTTTATTTATGCAGGTGCGCACTGAGATACACAAGTGAGTACTCGGATATATGGTACAATCTCCTCTTCAAGAGAGGCTTGGCGACCACAGCAGACATCAACTTCAGATAGCAAAGCAGAAGTGCTATACACTGCCATAATAAACGGTTATATGAATCTGAAGAATCTGCTCTTCTCAGCCGTCTTAACCTTGATGATGGCAGTGTCTCTTTTTTGCTCCCCTAATGCAACAGTCGATTACGTATGTCCCTGTACCTTTTTATATACGACTGTAAATGACACCTTCTAGAAAAAGAGCACGTCATTTACAGCGAACTCCCCCACCCCACTGTTCCTGTGGACTGGTACTGATGCACGTAATTACGAGACAGGATGAAGATCATGCTCATTCTGTTGCTAATTACCTTAATGAAGACAACAATGAAGAATGTCAATTTTGTTTGTAGTTTCTTTTGAGCTGAAAAAATACAACACAGTGCAAATGCAACATACCGGTATGAGTGCAATATATACCGTCCTCTGTTGGTCTACACTTTCAGGTAAAGCAGTGACAGAATCTTAAAGACTCGTACATCTCAGTGGGTATGGCCTCTAGACTTCCTGCCAAATGTATGTCCCCACCCCTTGGTCCGCCGACAGGTGCCCAGGGGAAAAGGTGGAGGGGGGATATGTGGTGGTGGCAGAATTGGGACCCAATTACATTGTATATGCAATGAAAGGGGGGGCCCTCTCCAATGATTTTGTCCCGGGCCCTGTCAAAGCTGTCCGAGTCACTGGCCCTGCCCACCCCTGTCCAAGTCAGTGCCAGGCCCTTGCAGAGCAGGGCTAACTGGGGGCTGCAGAAAGAGCCAGACATTATATGGAGCCCAAGCTTGTCATCCGTGCTGTTCCGCATGGGTGCACATGAAATATGGAGGGACTTATACTTCACTGGTTTAAAAGGGTGACAAAGGGACCGGGGACTCCTTTGAGAGCCCACTGTCTGGCTGCTGAAAGGACAGAGCAGAGTTTGCGGAGCAAAAAATGCATTATTGACCAGCTTGTCCAAATAAATGATAAGCTCCCTTGATGTGTGTTTTCCAAAAAAAAGCAGGGCTGTGGGGGTGGGGAGGGGGGCTGACGGGGACAAACCGGGTTGCCTGGCCACTGAATCAGCCTCTTGAGTGGCCCAGTTTTGAACATGACATGAATGCTCACATTTTTTATACATATGAAAGATGGCTGGTAGCTGAAAAAACAGTATCTCCATAAATGGTGCTCTTGGATGAAGGGGGTCACTCCAATTGAAAAAAGGAGCATAATCCAGGCAACTCCTAATAGTGAGCAGGAAAGAAAGCCTTTTTAAACTGTATGGACTATATCATGATTAACAAAGTCAACATGTTTTGACCATACTAGGTGTTTGTCAGGGCTTAAACTTAATGAAGGCTCACATTTTGGCTCTACCATAGCCTAGCAGCCTGTTTCCATACTGACAATGCTTGTGAGTTATTAAGTTAGCAAACATTAAAGTGGTAGTCATTACAACATGCTGCATGCATTTTCCCTCGCTTTTCTACTCTAAATAAAGAGTGTTTATTAGGCAAATATTACTGAATACATGTAGGTAGGGCAGTCATGGGTGAGCGGTTAGGGCGTCAGACTTGCATCCCAGAGGTTGCCGGTTCGACTCCCGACCCACCAGGTTGGTGAGGGGAGTAATCAACCAGTACTCTCCCCCATCCTCCTCCATGACTGAGGTACCCTGAGCATGGTACCGTCCCACCGCACTGCTCCCCATGGGGTGCCACTGAGGGCTGCCCCCTTGCACGTTGTGTGCAGTGTGCAGTGTTCACTTGTGTGCTGTGGAGTGCTGTGTCACAATGACAATGGGAGTTGGAGTTTCCCAATGGGCTTTCACTGAGTTTCCCAATGGGCTTTCATTTCTCTGTATATGTGTGCATATACTGTATACCCAAGTATTGATATGTGCTAATAACAATTTCATTCTGATTCACCTCTTCTACCACTCCCTGTTCCTTCTCATGTCGTTAAAAGCTTCAGTGATGAATCTGCACCCATCTACACGACCTAGTAGATGTGACACAATAAATTGCTACAAGTATTCATCTGAAGTAAACCAGCCAATAAAATGTATGTGATCATGTTTCTTTTCATGCCACATAAAGCTGTAATTGTTATCATAATAATCATCTGTGCATTACACAAATGATATTGTGCTCATGCCACAAACAAATGATGCATTTGAGATGTTTTGGTCCGTGCTTTTTATAGCAGTGTGTGAAAACGTCTTCGTAAATCGCTGCTGTATACATTCACTGGTGTGTACAGATGTGCTAGTGTCCCTTTCTCTCTCTCTCTCTCTCTCTCTCTCTCTCTCTCTCTCTCTCTCTCTCTCTCTCTCTCTCTCAACATAAACAACTAAATTTAGTATACAACTAGACAAAGCAAAAAGCATTATCCATAAAAAACAGCAATGTTGTGGTGATAGACAAGAAAACATGTTGCTAAGCAGCGCCCAAGCCTTGCCATATGAAAAGATGATATTGAAAAAGATATCCTAAGTTATCATAACTTTTAATATCTGCAGGGAAGTGGTAAAGACTTTGTCATCTCTCTCTCTCTCTCTCTCTCTCTCTCTCTCTCTCTCTCTCTCTCTCTCTCACGTCACACACACACACACACACACACACACACACACACACACACACACACACACACACACACACACACACACACACACACACACACACACACACACACACACACACACACACACACACTTCTTTATCTATCAGTCTGTGGAATGACATTGCGACATGGCATGGGCGGCCTCCTCCTCCATTTTGTGCCCACCCGCGTATGCATATTTAATATCTCAGATACGCATCAGCCTGCTTTAAGATCTCACACACGGCATGCCGCAGCCCTTTTGTCAAATAACCCATCCTGGCCTGATAACACAAATAGCAAAAAACAAAAAAAAAAAAACGAGGGAAGATGACACAGGAAAAGGAGAAGAAAAACAAATGAAGACAGAGTCAGTCAGAGAGACTTAACCTTTCTCCCGCAGCCAGGAAAATTACCCTTTTCAGACACAAGTATAAATGTGTCTTCAGGCGAAGAGCAATAGAGGAAATGACTTCTCTGTTTTGCATGTCAGACAAAGTGAAAGGACAGAGCACTTCACAGTGAATGTAAATCCGGAGGATGGTTCAGAGTCGGACTCACAGAATATGCTTCATCCATCCACACAGTGCTTAACTACATGGACCTTGACCTGTTTATCCAAAGGGTGTGAAGACATAACACAGGGATGTATAGGTCGCTGCAACATGATCTCCAAAAATTCTGTGCTCCTGGACACGGACGTTAAGGACACAAAATCTGTGTCCAGGAGCACAGATTTTGCCAAAATTGAATTGGAATGGATTTAGGCCGATGTTGTTTTGATATTTTCAATGTGACTGAAAGGCAGATCTTGCTTTTGGCAAAACCAAAATGTCCAAATTTAGTAACAACTGCTGTTGCTGTTTAACACAATTTATTACATCCTGATGGCAACCACAAGATAATGTGAGAAAATGTATCTACGCAACAACATGCTGATGACTTGCTGCTCTTGCTCATAGAGTTGGCGAAGGCCCCTAATGTATTAGCTGGTTTTCTTCATTATTCTTGAGTCACCATTCTTCTCCGACTGTAAGTCTATGGTAGTCCATAGAACCGTACGTAGGAAAATGCTGTAAATCGGCACACATATTCAGGCCAGGTTCAACATTACCAACAGCAATTTATAGGTCCCCAGCCCCAACGCTCTAGCGCCACCAGCAGGTCAAAGTTGCAGGTACATTTCTGCCTGTAACTTTTGAACCGCTGGTCCAATTTTCAAAAACTTGGTATCCCTGGAATCCTTGGGTCAAGACGAATCCAACGCACCCTGACGTCATTTTCCGCCATGATAGTTTTCCCGCCATTTTGAATTTTGTGAAATATTATAAAAATGCTATCTGTCCCACAATTTTTTACCAATTCGCCCTTTGTATAGTTTCTCTGGACTGAACTTTATATGGGGTCTCAAGGTATATTGGATATCTTTTATTGTTTAGCCGTGACAGCCAATCAAAATTGTCGTAAAAGTAGCGAAGCAGGAAGTGAGGTCATATCTCAGCAACCGTTTGTCGGTTTTGGCTAGGAGTTTTTACATAGTAGTCTATCCGATGACCTCCCACAAAAAAAATCAGATCCCCAGCTCAAACTCCGTAGCGTCACCAACAGGTAACAAGAAGTGAGCTTATATCTCAGCAGCAATTTTAGCAACATTTTTGCCTGTAGCTTTTAAACGATATGCCCGATGTAAAATATATTACCATCACTAGAATCCTTGGGCCAAGTTGAATCCAACGCACTATATGACGCCATGTCAACGCAGAAGGGAAATTCCGCCATTTTGAATTTTGTAAAATTCAATAAAATGCTCCTTGTCACACAATTTTTGTCAGATTGAACTGCAAAAAAGTACAAATCATCTTCAGACTGATAGGCATTAGAGTATCCAAAGAATTTTTGATGCCTCTTATCGTTTGGCCGTGACAGCCAATCAAAATTGTTGTAAAAGTGGCGAAACAGGAAGTGAGGTCTTATCTCAGCAACCGTTTGTCAGATTCTCTTTGGATTTTTTGCACGCATACTAGTCCATTCCATGACCTACCACAAGAAAATCAGATCCCCTGCTCAAACTCTTTATCGCCACCAACAGGTAACAAGAAGTGAGCTTATATCTCGACTGCCCTTCAACGGATTCAAACTAAGCTTGGTTTACGTGATCACACTCCCCTCCGAGGACTGCATATCAACATTGTCGAGATTTGGGCCAAAGGAGGCGCTGCATTTCCTTCTGTTGCCGTGGCGACTTCGGCAAGTTTACTGCTTGGCCCCGCATTGCTGCTTGCAGCTATATTTTAGAGTGTTGTTTTAGCATCACCTAGTGTATTTGGTCTCAAAGTACTCTCTAATTGCTGAATTAACACTGCATTTTTTACTGTATACCTTTTGTGTGATCAGTCAGTTTTGTAGTGCTGTAAAGGTTGAATGGAATAATTGCCTTTTATAAGCTGCTCTATTGGGTATTGGCAGAGTCTAAGGCCAGCCATGGGTGGACTGAAACCCCTCCACTTTATAGTGACTCAGCGATTTCAATAGCACACACACAGACAGACATAGACACACACACACACACACACACACACACACACACACACACACACACACACACACACACACACACACACACACACACACACACAGACACGCACACGCACGAACACACACACACACAGACACGCACACACACACACAAACACGCGTACACACACACGCACGAACACACACACACACACGCACGCACGCACGCACGCACGCACGCACGCACGCACGCACGCACGCACGCACGCACGCACACACAAACACACTCGCGCACACACACACACACACACACACACACACACACACACACACACACACACACACACACACACACACACACACACACACACACACACACACACACACACACACACAGTACATACCCACACATACCGCTTCCCCAGATTGAGATAGTGGGATGCTTTGAATAGATAAAGACCTGAGTGGAATGCATGCATGTCTTTTTGACACCATGGCGAGTGAAGGAAATGGATGTGTTGGGCAGCCATAGGGTGCATTGATTGGGATTAGGCCTGTCTCCGCAGGGGCCTCTCTGACCATCAGCGGTGACAGATTAGTCACCTTTGAGGAAGTGTAGTACGCCCGGATGGGTGGTGGATGCGTGTGCCACATAGCATGCTTGTTATTGAACAAACACTTGAATAGCAATGAGTGAGGAATATTCCCATTGTACATGCTATGGTGCCATGGTGCAATGGTGTATTTGGCTAGCACGTGACTCATGTGAACATGAGATGGTGAAAAGGCAGAACCCAGAAATGTTTTGATGTAAACTCTTTATTCATTCTGAATGTGGCCATGTTCTGGGAATATTCCGGTAGCAGAACTCTGTTGATTCTTATAAATAAAAAAGTAAATGCATGATTAATGATGTAGATGCAATATCCTGGATTCTGGAGGCCAATTCCTTTTGAATATGGAATACTGGGGATAAGCCATTTACAGTAGGCCTACACCTACACTTATTACTGCGATTACAGTTTTTTCTGTTCGCTAAAGCACATTTTTTGTAACCTTTGGCTGTTTTTGCTGAACTCCTCACACAGATGCACAAACCTATAACCAAATCAGCCAAACTAATAGCACAAAAACTGATTAGCACTCAGTTTGTAATGTTATAAAACACACTTTGCATAACTGTAAACACAACTCACTGCTTTGCACACAATTTGTAAAACATGAACACACTCCTAGAAAAAATGTACACACTTGTGGATATTTTGTACACTACAATACTAATTATTACACAACATGTGACAGTGGGAAACACCTTTAGATAATCTCTTCACTTTGCAACCGGCATACTGTATAAATAAGTCACAGGTAAGCTTTCTGTGTAGAAAATAATTGAAGGAGAAAGAAACACCAGAAGAGTGAGGATCAGAGGAGGGTGAGGAAAGGAAGAAAGTAGACAAAGGCATATACACGTAATCACAGATGACACATGTCATCAACCATGGCATGAGCTACAACCCAATCTGAGCTGCTACACTGTAGAGAGCATAAGCAGAATATTTCACGCTGAGAACCGGTATGTAGAGTCATTTCATACTCAACAGCGCAGTGTAGCAAATATGTACAGAGACAGTGTACATGAAAGACAATATAGTATATACTGACTGTAATGTGTGAAATACAGTAATGTACAAGTGATAGGATTGCTACTTTACAGAATTACTAGAATTCTGAGAGCAAGTGGCGGAGAACAACTGTGTGTTCATGCCTGAGCAGGAGACCCACATTCTGAATGGTGATGGCTAACAATAAGGCTGCAGGAAATTCCAGGCAGAACCTTTGCAAATATAAATAATGTGAGTATCTCTGCAATATCACGGCTAGTTGAAAGAAACAAAATTCACATGAAGCAGGTCTACAAGGTTCAGAACATAAACAACTATGTAGGAGTCCATACTGTCCGTACTGTAGGAGTCCATACTGACCAGACGGCATGTGAGGACTGGATACAAGGTGATACTTTCTCCGCTGTCTTCCACTTGAAGACATAGCATGTGATGTCAGTGAAATTACAGCAAGGCATATGGATGTTCAGTAATTTCCTTTGTTAGACTTGTGTTTTCTTGTATATTTGAATTACTTGTCAAAAACATTTTTAGTTTGCTCTAGGGAACGTAAATAAACATCCATGATTGAAGTCTCATCCCCTGTGTTTTTATATCACAAGTATTCATGACAAAAGTGTGATCTACAATTGATTTGCATTGTGCAAAGAACAACACAAGCTAAATGTGTGTATCATTTATACTGCATGTGTGTAGTTGCAGTGTGTATGTGCTTATTTTAAGATTGTTTGAGTGAATGATTTGACAGAAAAATGCACATTTTCTAAAAGTGTATAGCGTTTTTCAATCTTAGTTTGATTTTTCAACACATCTACAGAGCCTTGCTAGATAGGTGTGAAGTTATTGTAGTTGTGTGTAGAGTTTTGCAAAAGCAGCCAAAGTTGCGAAAATTGAGCTTTAGCAATCAGAAAAAACTGTAAGTAATTCAGTTGCAATTCAATTTTTCAGCTTTTGCTATACCTGCACAAGTATGTCTATGTCATCTGACTGATTCTGACTAAATAAATGCAAATGACAATTGGCTGATGTTTCTATTAAGATATTGTTTTTGTGCCTTTTAGATATGAATATCTAATCTGTTGTGCACTGCACATGTGATTCATTCTGCACAGTGATGGCTTCTAAACATTTACTAAAGCCAAGTCTCAATTGCAAGATTTAGTGAAGGCTAATTCTGACAAACCATTTCAGCATGTAAATTCAATATGATTGTCATGGGTTATCCACAAAGTATTTTGCAAAGGATTAGATTAACTGCAAATTATTCAAGTGTATTGCTTCCGAATGATGCAATGAAACTTGAGCCATGAGCATAAAGCAAAACTCCTCAAGAAAATATTTGCAGTGTGAAAAAAATAATAGTCAAGGAACTAGTATCGGGAGCTAGTGCTTTCCTAGGTGTCTCTGTGGGGTGAACACAACAAGTATCCCTTTCTTAATGATACTGTCCAAAAACTTAAAACTTGAGAAAAAGAGAGTCCAAACTTTTCCCCACACAGACAAAAAGGCACAGTGTGCTCCGATGTTCACAGCGGTTGTCGTCGGCTGTCACAATCTGGCACACTCTATTGCAAATTAAAGGCACAATCCCCAGGAGACTTATTTTCATCTATGTGATTTTTGCTTTCCCCAAGGCACAAAATCAAGATAGCGGGTTAAGCAATACTGCCTGGGTTTTCTGAAGGAAGGAAACAGCAGAGAAGGAAAAAAATACAAAGAAATAAAGTCTGGATAGTTTTCAGTGTGTGGAAAAAAAAAGTTTCGCATTACAGTGGTGGTGACTGGACTATGGCTCCCTCCATCTCTCTCTCTCTCTCTCTCTCTCTCTCTCTCTCTCTCTCTCTCTCTCTCTCTCTCTCTCTCCATGTTCTGTAAGCCTCCCCATTCCCATTCTTCTATGAGCATGGGATTGTCTTCTCATTTCAGAGATCAGTTTACTGACAGCATCCTGTCGTACATTTCTTCTTCTCCTGCACTGCCTTCCTCCCTCTTTCTCTTTCTTTCTCTCTCTCTCTCTCTCTCTCTCTCTCTCTCTCTCTCTTTCTCTGTCTCTCTCTCTCTCGCTCTCTCCCTCTGGGAGGGAATGTGTCTGAGCTGGGCGTGATTGAGGTGTCAGCCATGGCATCTTTTGCTTATCATTGACATGTCTGCCGCGAGTGGCACGACAGCCGGTAATGAAAGTCTTACTTTGGGAGATAAGACTGAGCTTTGAGTCAGATGGCCTTTAGGAGAGAGGGGTGCGGGTGGGGGGGGTTGAAGAGTCTGAGTGTCAGTGTGTGTGTGTGTGTGTGTGTGTGTGTGTGTGTGTGTGTGTGTGTGTGTGTGTGTGTGTGTGTGTGTGTGTGTGCGTGCGTGCGTGCGTCTGTGTGTGTGTGTGTTTGTGTGTGTGTGTGCGTGCGCGTTGGAGCAGCTAGGTGGAGTAAGGGAGGTAGTGAGAGAGAAAGAAGAGAAAAGAGAAAGTATGTGTGAGGGAGAAAGACACTGATGGGAAGTAATTGCTAACAGTATGGACAGGTGGATCACCTCACATTTACTCTGCAGTCACATGAGCTAATTTCGCTCCAACTGATGAACAGGGATGGGAAAAGTACTTCTCGACTTGGGAGACTGCATGGCCATCGACTAGAATAACTAGAATGAAAAAGTTCTAGACAGGTTTTCGGGCGAGAACTTTTAAAAATTATTTGCACATTTGTGTTAACCTCACACTTAATTTGCTATTATTTACATGTCGGCTAATCATCATCAGTGCACTGCCGTGCAATACTAGAACGCAGTAACTCAAAATGGTCGAAAAATTTTTTATATCGGAAATCGGTTCTAAACTACCTCATTTGTCTTGTGTCCAAAAATGGTGGTCCAACACCGTCCCGTTTTGGAGAAAACTCATTTTGAAAGTGCAAAAATGACCCAAAAAAGGTTAAAC
>NC_085869.1:54077713-54105213 GCF_034702125.1 Engraulis encrasicolus
CTCCCAGTCAAGATTGTTCTCCGTTGTGGTACCCAAGTGGTGGAACAGTCTCCCAGAGGCAGCAAGACTGAGCACATCTCTTGCAGCTTTCAAGAAACAACTAAAGACATTCCTCTTTCAAGAGAATCTACTAGACTAATGCTTGAACTGGCCTTGCCCCAGGGCAGACTCCTGACATGATGTTTAGTTTAGTCTAGTTTAGTTGTGAGTGTGTGTTTGTGTGTGTGTGTACTCGTTATTTACTCCTTATATTAAAAAAAAACAAAAAAACAAAAAAAAACAACTAACCCCTCTTTGCAACTGCACTTATTGTTCTGTATATCTCCTGTGCACTTTGTATTTGCTTGTGATGTTGGCTTGATTATGTCCTCTTTTGAAAGTCGCTTTGGTTATAAAGCGTCTGCCAAATGCAATGTAATGTAATGTAATGTAATGTAATTACAGTAAAGTGTCAAATCATACACTTCCAGATCACGTCACCACGTTAAGTCTCCTGGGGTAGAGAATCTAAACCTGCTGTCCTGTCAGTGCTTGGCTACTCGTAAACATACGGAAGGACAAGGAGTGTTGTCATCAATTTTCTAAAGTTTGAACGTGGAAAATGGAAGATTGGAATGAAAAACAGCACAACACATGAGATGGCAGCAGCTTTGAGAGAGTATACTTTGGGCGGCTACTTTTTTCTACACAGAACGACAAATGCCAGTCAAAAGACATTAGAAGCTATCACTTCAGAGGATATGGCTGTTAAATATTAGTACTGCAGGTATTTTTTTCATTGAAACAGTTAAGCGACTGGACTTCTTCTTGGGGCATTAAAATACATCTAGATCCTCTATTTGAACTCATAACAAAAAACGCTTTATCTCCATTTCAAGGGAAAACCCTACTAACCCTATTTGCTGAAAATACTCAACTACTTCAACATCGCTATGACAGTAACGAGAGCCTTAAGTAACAGATTATGACGTAGCCATTACGATTTTGGTGACAGTAGGTTATAACAGATTATAACTACGTTATAACACATGTTATAACATAGACTCTGCGCTAAGGGGATAATACATATCAAAACAACACACGGTTTCACAAGATAGTTTATTGTTGTTGATGAAAAAGTGGTGAATCTGCTGTTTCTGTGGACATTTTTTCACCAATTATTTGTGGCCGAGATTGTGTGGCAGCTGTTCCAGCTGCTGCAGCTGTTGGTCTGAGTAGATACGGGTCAAACTTTGTTCTTGCACACCGGGAGTAGTAACGAAAATCATCTGATCTTGCTATCTTCTGTAGTTCCACAGATTCATCCCAATTATTGCCACCCAACAGCCCCTCTCTCACTAAAAAAGTGGAGCCATCAGTGAAATTCTTCAGATTTCGTCATGACATGCTGCTGCTTTGACAGAGCTGGGATACATGCCCTGGAGACGACATATGGCAGGATTTTAATGCACAGTACGTTAGCAGTGTGACTTTAGTGCACAGTAAACCATACAGTGTTATTTCAACACTTATAGAGAGGGACCAACTGGAAGAGTGTTAAATTGCAATCTCAAGGTGTTTTAATACCACACTTTGTGGGAACATCTGACCACACAAGTACAATACTGTAAAATGTCAACTGTGTTGGCTTTCCCTTCCTGTCTTTCAAGAATCCTCCTGCCTCTAGCAATATTACCTTGCTGTCATTTGCAGTGCCACACATTCATTCCAATTATTGTCATCCGCCAGCCTGTCTCTGCTCCACACTCCAGTAGAGTCATCAGTGAAGCCCAGCAGAGCTCCTCATGACGTGCGTATGTGACAGCGCATGGGACACATGTCCAAGAGACGGCATATGGCGGGATTACAATGCACGGTCAATTTTCAGTATTAATTCAACACTTTCAGAGAAAGACCTGAATTTCATTTTACAGCAAACTGTATGAGTGTTTCGTTGTACAGCAAAACTTACTGCTTCTAGCAATATTACCATGGCATCGTTTTAGTGTCACACATTCATCATTCATTCATTGTCTCACCTTCATTCCAACCTGTCTCTCTCCTCAACACTCCAGTGACTATGCATCAGCACAGAACGATCAGTGGAGCTTGGTAGAACTCCTCATTATGTGCTGCTATTTTGACAGAGCTAGGAGAGAGCTCAGAGTCAAGTCAAGTCAGGTCAGCTTTTATTGTCAGTTTCTTCATATGCACAGGCCATACAAGGAAATTGAAATTACGTTTCTGCCTCTATACTATGCCAGGACAGACATACAGTACAAAGGACTGACATTCACAGACTGACATTAAAGTGCAAGACAGGACAAGTAACAGTTAAGTGCGAGTAACAGTGATGAACCAATAACAATTAAAGTGATAAAGTAATAACTAACAACTAAACATTTAACACTGAACATTTAACATATATGAATAACATAACAATGTCTGGTTTTGAAAAGCAAAACTTACTGGTTCTAGCAGTATTACCCTGTGCCTTGGCATCATTTGTAGTGCCATGCATTCATTATCTGCTTCACCTTCATTACGATTGTTGTCATCTGCCAGCCTGTCTCTCTCCTCCACATTCCAGTAGAAGCCAGGGATCCATCAATGGGGCTCCCCAGATCTCCTTATGACGTGCTGCTGCTGCTGATGCTTTGATAGAGCTGGGACAGGCACTCTAAGGGAGGCAGGGAGGCAGACAGACAGATAGGCAGGCAGGCAGGCAGGGAGGGAGGCAGGCAGGCGGGTAGGCTGGGGAGGCAGGCAGGCAGGCAGGGAGGGAGGCAGACAGGGAGGGAGGCAGGCAGGCAGGCGGGCAGGCTGGGGAGGCAGGCAGGCAGGGAGGCAGGCAGGGAGGGTGGAGGCAGCTGATGGCCAATGTGGTCGCATGCAGTTGAGCACATTTCAGAAATTAAAACCAGAGTTTGGCAGCAGCTGCCAGTCTGGCACGGCAGCAGCGGCAGCATCCACCGGCACAGCTCCACAGCTCCACAGCTCACTACTCTGTCACATCCCTTCCCTTCAGCTAATGATTGGAAGGTGCTTCTCTCGCTCTCTCTTTCCTGTTCTCTCTCTCTCTGTCTCTCTCTCTCTCTATCTCTCTCTCGCTCTCATTTCTCAGTCATATCGCTCACTCTGTCTCTCTCTCTACAAACTATTTCTCGAGTATGCATGTGTGTTTGTGTGTGTGTGTGTGTGTGTGTGTGGGGGGGGGGGGTTGCATGTGTGTGCGGGTGTATGTTCATCCATGTGTGCCTCTTCCAGTGCGAAATATGTAAATGCATCCATTTGCACTCAAATCACTTGACACCCTCTCCCATAGTTGCACACGTGCACACAGACATACACACAGACACACCTACACACACACGCGCCATTGGCCTTAAAAATGACTGGTGCTATGACAGGTGTGTAGGGACCTGCCAAATACACAATGAGACGGGGAGAGGAGAGGTAGAGGAGGAGGCAGGCTCACCAGTGCCATTAAGCGAGGTAAGCAAGCGGAGGGAAAAGACATCCCTCGACAGACTCGAGCGCTGGGAGACAGACTTGAGATTCGGAATACAGACTTGAGCGCCGGGAGACATGGAAGCTCTCTGCTCTCAGACAGACAGGTAGACAGATGGAATAGATAGCAATGGTGGTGGTGGTGGTGTTGGTAATGGTGGTCGGTGTATAGAGATGGTGGCTATGTTGATGGTGGTCTCTCACTGTTTCATGCCATTTCTCACACAGGCAGAGGGAAAGGAAAGACAGTGCTGTTGATGCATGGCGATGGTGGTGGTGGTGGTGGTATACCGCAAGGTGCCGTGGCTATGTCGATAGTGGTGGTTTTGCTGGAATATTTCAAGGTGCCGTGGCTATGTCGATAGTGGTGTTGGTGTTGGTATAATGCAATGTCGTTGATAGCCTCCCATTACTTTATGGCAACATGTAGACAGATGGGGAGGGGGGTGCTGGTGGTATTCGTGCTGTAGGGTGCGGCGACTATGCGCATGGTGGTCTCTCATTGCTCCATATACCTATTCTGATAGGTAGACAGATGGGAATAAAGGGAGTGCTGGTGGAATCCATCCATGGTGGTGGTGTTGACAGTGATATTACAGTAGAGTCATATTATTATTATTATTATTATTATTATTATTATTATTATTATTATCATTATTATTATTATATTATTAGAGTAATATTACAGTGCTGCTGTGGGTATGTCGATGCTGATGATCTGTCATGGTTTCATCCCTGTTCAGACAGGAAGTCTGAAGGCGTGGAAAATACATGTTGATGGCAATCTCTCCATGCCTCATTCCAATGCGGACAGGAGGAAGGCTGGAAAAGATATCGCTGATAGCCGTGGCTGGTGGTGGTCTCGTTATGCTCAATGCCTATTCAGACAGGGAGACATGGAAAAAAGATGGTGGTGGTGATGATGGTTCGGTGGGGATGGTGGTTGGTGGTGGCTAATTTCAGATGGGAGGGATTGGGACTGGAAGAAGGATGGTGGAATTGGGACAGGAAGAAAGATGGTGGAAAGACAATGTTGAAGGTGTTGGAGACAGCTGTGACCATGCAGATGGCGGTTCCTCCATGCTTAATACCTTGATACATATTCAGACAGGTAGACGGATAGAAAAGGCATGGGTTGGGATGGTCGTCAATGGTGGTGAAAGTGGTGATGGTGCTACATCAGACGGGTAGATAGTGGTGAAAAGACAATCCTGGCTGTGGCTATCTTGACAATATAGTCTCTCATCATGGCTTTCTACCTCTTCAGATAACCAGACATGGAAAAGAGAAGAGTGGTGTTGGTTGGGATGGTGCTCGATGGTGGCGATGTTGATTGTGGCCTCTCAATGAGCCATGCCAAATCAGACAGGTAGACAGATGGGACGACAGTGCTGATGATGATCGGTGGTGGTGACAGTGAATGGGGCCCGGCCAGCCAACAGGGGAGAACAAATTGGTCAGTTGTCCCGGGCCCAGGGAAATGGGGGGCCCAGAATTGAAACCCCATTATATTGTATGTAATGAGAAGGGGACCCCTTTCAGATGATTTTGCCCCAAACCCGGTCAACGCTGGCTGTCTCTGACTGTGGCTATCTTGATGCTGTGTCTCATTGCTTCCTACAGTACCTCTTCAGACAGATAGACATGTGGAAAAGACAGTGGGGATGGTGGTGGCTGTGGCTATCTTGACAGGGTGTGCCTCATGGATCCCTGCCGCTTCAGACAGGTAGACAGGTGGAATAGACGGTGATGCTGGTGGTGGTGGTGGTGGTGGTGGTGGTTGTTTTTATCTTGGTAGCAGAGGTGCATCTTGTCATCAGGCTAGGAAGGCAGCGACTTGGGGGCCCCAAGCTACCAGATAGCGAACAACAGCTCACACATAAAACTACTATAGTGGTGACTTGTTTCTAATGTTCATTCCTTTGGATTTTAGCTTTGGGCCTCCACAGACCCTAGAATCGGCTCTGCTTGATGGCAGATTTTCAGTGCTACTCAGACAGGCATTCAGACAGATGGAAGGGACAATAGTGTGGGTGGTGACGGCTGTGGCTGTGTCAATGGTGGTCTGTCACCGCCTCATACCTATTCATGCTGACTGAGTGGCATCAGCATGGGCACTGGCACGGGCGAGGGGGTGAGGATGGGCATGGATCCATGGCCTGAATTGGGTTTGCTGCTCAAACCTGGGCAACATTTGCTGCTGTCAATAGAAACAGGCAATTGGCACTGGCATGCCAGCTCTGTGAAGGCATTCTACTGTCAGATTCCAGAAACAATATAAATTCCACAATGGCATTCTGCTGTCAGATTCCAGATACAATATGCATTCTGTGAAAGCATTTTCAAGTCACATTTGTAAAATACGTACTAAGGTGTAGTCTTTATGAGTGTGAAAGAACTAAGTGAATATAGTTTTACTTTTTAGTTAATAAAATTGCATAGTAAATGTAATGTTACAGCTACTGTGTATTATATTTACAGTAAGTCTATTGTATCTTCAACAGTTGCTTATTAACACTGAGTGATTCATGCATTAGATCATTTACATGAATGAGCTATGACACACTAACTCCATTTTCAGAGGTGGTCTTTAGCTCATGTTATTTGGCACATAGCCCGAGGAAGAGCAGAAAGTGATAAAATTTCGTATTATACTATAATGTATTAAATCATTTTTATTCGCACATCAGAAATAATGCAATAAAGTTTGAGGAAACCATTCGAAACGTTTCTACTTTGATAATGAGAAAAGGCAGCACTTATGCAGTAGCGGTGCTATGGCGGGCAAGGAGGGCATGTTCCCCTGTGCCCTTGGACCTCTAGTGGTGGGGGCCCTATTATGACCTTAGCAGGCTGTATGGGGGGCCATATCAGAATTTTTCCCTGGGGCCCTGTGTGCAGTTGTTACACTAGCCTACTGGATATGCTGGTATGGTAGACTTTGTTTAACTCTAATGCGGGGTTTCCCAAACTGGTTGAAGACACCCCTGGGGGTGTGCAGCCTGCCACAAGGGCAGCAGAATAGAGCAATGGTGGATATACTGTATGTGTTTCTGTAGAGCATGAATGAACATTAAGGATTATGTGTAATACTGTATGTGTTTTTGTACAGCATGAATGAACATTAAGTAGTTTGATTATTTTTATGGTGAATGGTATGCTGGAAGGGTCCATATAAAGTGTAATGTATAATTCTGAGACTTGTCATGCAACAACTTCCATTGTAATGACGGCAGAAAAAAACGACAGGTCTATTGGAAATGAGGATTTCCCAAAACAACTGTGCATAATGTGCTGTTCCATAGTGCAGTGAAGCCATATTTGCGTAGCCATCAGCACACCAAAACATCCGCTTAGGGCGTGAACCACAAGGAAAAAAGGTTGGGAACTGCTGCTCTAGTATGGATTCATGTGGCGGATACTACTTCATGCTATTTTTCAAAAGGAGTAATAGTGGCAAAAATTACCAATTATTCTTCCAAAATATCGTTCCCAAACTCTTTCTAGATCTAAAGCCATGTCAAGCAGTCTCAGAGAAGCATACTTGTAAATCAATAGCAATAACCTAACAGGGCAAATAGCCAAACACAGAGTGCATTGCGCTGTAAGACATTGACAGATGTTGTGCGTTGTACATTGTTCTTTTTCCCACATCACATTTTCAATGTACTCTAAATCTCGACCAGATCATGAACATCACTTTACAAAATGTTAAACTCCAAAGCAAGGCAACAATGCAGACATTTATCAGTCCTGTAAAAGGTAGATTGGCGAGGACTTGTATAACGATTTCCTGTCTGTGGAGACAGACAGACAGGCAGTGTATTTTGTTGTGCAGCAGTGGATGGATTGGGTAAATAGGGTGGACCAGGACCTGACTGGCATAATCATGGGCAGAGGGCAAGGCGTGCCAAGCCATGCAGGGCCGCGGTGCCACCCCATAAGCCGGCCAAATGGGTCTGAATGACTTGATGCTCAGCCAAGCCACCCATCTGCCTAGTGCTTATACCTCTCACCATCCCTCCCCTCTCATCACCTGCCCATCTTTCTTCACTGGTATACTTTTTCAGCCTTGGTGCCTATGTGAGAAAATGAATTGTCTCTGTGTTGGACGAGAACATACAACACTTCCAGTACCACCATGATGGGTCTTCATAAAATAATAATTGATAACAATAAAAAAGGGATTCAAATCTTTCAACCAAACACTAAGAATAATCATCTCAGGCCCTACCGTGGCTCTAACAGTAGGGCACTGGACTACTGCACTGGAGACCCAGGTTCGATTTCAGTCCCGGTCCTATGCCCATCCTTCCCCACATCTCTCTCCCATTGTTTCCCGTCACTCCTTCACTGTCCTGTCATATACTAAAGTCATAAAAGACCAAAAATATATTACAATAATCATTAATCACGCTTTGTGTTTCTTTTCCCGTTTCAATTAGTTATGGAGCTCTTTACTGTGTCTCTTGCTCATTAAAATCAAAACCCGATGTGGGTAATCATCACAGTTGTTACTACACTCTCACGCAGCAAGATGCTGTATATAAGGCTGAAAGAGCCTGAAGAATATATTTGTGGTAATATAAACTAAAGCTGAAAAACAAAAGAGCAACAAAAGAACTGACTAAAATAAATCGTCAATCGTATACTTCAGCACTCAGTGGAATCTGTGTTTGCAAAACATTATTAGTTGGCAAAGATAGTTCCTTCTGATAATAGGGGTTATGGGTAAACATCTCAGAATTTACTTCATCCTGGCTATGACCTCAGAATATCAGAGCATACATAAATTAAATTAGCTTTTTATATAACAGTTTGAAGGCACCTAACTGAGCCTGGAGCCTGAACCCCTTATGCAATAACTAGAGCATTGGTGGCATGTAAGTTAAGAAGAAGAAGAAGAAGAAGAAGAAGAAGAAGAAGAAGAAGAAGAAGAAGAAGAAGAAGAAGAAGAAGAAGAAGAAGAAGAAGAAGAAGAAGAAGAAGAAGAAGAAGTGAAAGTGAAAGCCCATTGGGAAACTCCAACTCCCATTGTCATTGTGACACAGCACTTCACAGCACACAAGTGAACACTGCACACTGCACACAACAAAATTGCATTTATGCCTCACCCGTGCAAGGGGGCAGCCCTCAGTGGCGCCCCATGGGGAGCAGTGCGGTGGGACGGTACCATGCTCAGGGTACCTCAGTCATGGAGGAGGATGGGGGAGAGCACTGGTTGATTACTCCCCCCACCAACCTGGCGGGTCAGGAGTCGAACCGGCAACCTCTGGGATGCAAGTCTGACGCCCTAACCGCTCACCCATGACTGCCCTAGAAGAAGAAGAAGAAGAAGAAGAAGAAGAAGAAGAAGAAGAAGAAGAAGAAGAAGAAGAAGAAGAAAAGATGAAGAGGAAGTCTTGTTTACAATTAAGTCATTCTAAAGTACACATATATAGCATTAAGCTGAAAAAACTTTTTTTAGAATGAACTCAACCCTTTCAGAAGGATACATTAACGTTTTATCAACATTTTATCCATCTATACTTCTTGTTTCGGTTTGTCAGAACTATTTTGCATTCAGAGCACATTGTAGTCACGGTATCTTCATGGTGCTGGAAAATATATTTGCTCTATTCAGAGGACTCAGCAACTGGCCCTTCAGCATTGTGCTGAAACTGCCACACCGTAACTGACAACAGGATGGAGTTTGATCACCACTTTAAGTACAGGGAGGACTAATTAACTTTGACAGAGCAGACAAGTCTCAAACAGATGTCTGCGAACGCCACTTTGCTTCTTCTTCTCCTCGTTTTTAATTAAGCATCTTCAGGCTGCTCACTTGATGTAGGCCTACTCAGAAAACTTTGGCAACACTCTCTATGAACCCTGTCTTCATAGCACCCAGTACATGCATGAATAAGGAGCTAGGTAGGCCTATAATGCATTCATAAAGATTTTAAACATGAGTATCCATCATGTCTATATTTTACATGCAGGCCTGGCGACAGAAGTGTGAGGGTTGTATGGGGTCTGGGAAAACAGGTCAGTTGTCCACAGCCGTTGTGTGTGTGTGTGTGTGTGTGTGTGTGTGTGTGTGTGTGTGTGTGTGTGTGTGTGTGTGTGTGTGTGTGTGTGTGTGTGTGTGTGTGTGTGTGTGTGTGTGTTGGTGGTGGGTTATAGACATGGGATTTCAAATGACATTGTTTCAGTCCGGGGGAGGCCATTAGTGGCCTTGTAAGCACGCATGTACGTATGTCTATAGTAGGCCTACACTTGAAAGACCACGTTGTCCTTTACCAGTCCTTTACAAACTTTATCTGACCTTTTTGTATCTCAATGTGGCAATACTTTGTGGACCTTTTGACAAGGACTACATTAGTATTGCCACATCGACTCTGTAATAGGGCAGGGGATATTACAAGAGGACCCAATTATACTGTTAGGATATGACGTGTCAATGGTGTTTTTTAGCAGGGCTACAGTATAGTCTCTGTTGCCTTTTTGTGTACGTGCCGTGGGTTGATTTCCAGATCAATAGAAAAGTCCTTTTGATGCTTGGTTTGAAGTCTGTTGAAGCAAGCAGCATGGAGACAGCATGTATCGACAGAGTAAAAGAAAAAATACAAACTCAACAGAGCGGCAAAGACTCTCTCTCCACATTTGTGTGTTCACCCACCCACAAGTCCATGGCTTAACATGTCACCCCTTGACTTGACTGCACAAAGGTAGGTGGCCACATTCTGGAGTGTGGAGAACAGAAAGTGCTCAGCAACTTTATATAAATCTTTCAAAGGAAAAGATGTTTTCTCTTCTCCACGCTGGGTCGTCTTGTTTCACTGGCTGCTGTGAGCACTGCTGCTTTTTTTCTTCACACCCCCACCTCTGCCTCTGCCCTTTTGCTTCACACAGGGAAGTTTTTTTCAGTTGTGAAGAGAGAAAAAAATTGCATCAGGAGAATGACACCCATGGCTGAGCACTGCACTGTGAACACCTTTCACAGAGAATATGCACGCACGCATACACGCACACGCACACACACACACACTTTTCAGCTGCTTGTCCATTTCATGCACTTTTCAGAGCTGATACCATAGGCGACCATGATATCAATTTTGTTGACAAATAGATAATAAATAAATAAGAGGATGGTTTTAAGTCAGCTTTACTGGCCATGCAGCCATTGCAAAGCAATAAATGGAATGTAAGCACAATTGAGTTACCAATTGTCAACTTAGGACACCGTTAAAGTAGCCTACATTATCGATATGCTCTGATTGTGCAATTAAGGAGACACTACCGTGAAATCTAGAAAGCGAATCAACGAATATACTGCACTAATGTACATTGTAAACATACCACATTCCAGACTGAACTGCATGATGTCCACTGCAGTAGTATCAGCAGCTTTTACAATTGTGACCTTGTTAAGTCTAACACTTTTTCTATGATACTCTTCACAGACATACCCATTGAAATTCTCCACTCTGATTATTCTATGAGTCTCATCGCTACAACAGTAGTAATGTGTCACCCTTTTCACCTCATGTCTCAAGTGATTACTTCCCATATGCCTACCCCACCCCCATTTTTTTGCAATGCGATCAATTTCCATTTTCAACAAGAAGAGCTGATTAGAAAATTTCAGGTGTAAATTATCTTCCGCAGATGTCTGGAATGAGCTGTGCCGGAGCACTGTACTTTCCCCCCTTTTTTGTCTTTAAATCAATATCGCCTTTGCTATTGGAACATTTAGTCTTGGCGCATGTTGTCTTTTCTCATGGTTGATGTGCATAGTTTCCAAGGTACTCATTAGGTCTTGCTGTCTGAACATACTGTGTGTTTGAATGTGTGCGTTTTTACTTTAAGCTGAAGGTTGGCATGGGCTGGGAGCAATTTTATGGGTCCAGTAGCCAGCATCTATGATATGGACCATAGCTATAGGCATGGAACATAAAAATTCTATCCACCTTACCATGCCCATTTACCCCACCAATCCAACATTTGCCCTGCTCCCGCAGCATTTCGTGTCTGTTAGTTCTGGTTAGGCTGCCTATTGACCCTTCCCACGTGATATCACCACAAATGCGTCAGCCATTTTGGACATAAACTACCAGTAGTCTACTACAACTAACAACGATGGAACATCCAAAGGAATAGTGATCAAATATACTGTTTACTTTCAAAGGTCAACATTATTTTTTGCATCTGTCCCCTCATACTGCTGATCACTGATCCATCAGTGTGATGTTTTAACAATCATCCAAATGAATGAACATAACATTGCTACAACATGAGCCACTATCTATGTTGTAGACATAGCTAGACATGGATAGTACTGTACTGACAGCTAGCCACTAGTGCATTGCTACAACACAGACGTCAACACTAATAATAGATTCTTGGCACTGTTCGAATTACGTGGGAGCCAATGGGAGCTGAGCTCCCATTCCCTCGGTGGCAAAAAAAAAAATCCCATAAATTATCTGAGACGGTCTCTCACGACATTCTTCTAGGCCTAATATCTGTAGTAGGCCTAATCTTAAAATAAGAGACATACAACACAATAATAAATTGGCTAATATAATCATGAATAAAACTGATTTCCAATCCCTCTATAACTACAACTTTGTAACCTATCGCCTGCATTTCACCACCACACCACCATGCGCACCACACCACCCATAGCCTAGCCTGGTAACCTTCCATTTCGTCGAAATCAATTAAAATATATATATTTTTAAATGCATGCCGCCATTGTCTTCTGTTCCACTATGCCAGCGAAAAGGCCACCCCACCAGAGATCATCCATTAATCTCGCACCGTTCGGATTCACTACGAAAAAAAGCTGTGTCGGACTTTGCAGAGAACAGTCCTAGCCAGCATCCACTAACCAGACAACAAGCTCCACTGAGCACTACTTCGGATGCTTAGCCTATATGAACAGTAGGCTATGGAAACGACTCAAATTGTGAAGTTATGAAAAATAATTAATATCTGTTCATGGCAGTCTTGCGCAAACAACTAATTGAAATGGGAAAAAAAGGCAGGAGTAAAAGTGGTTAACGCATTGTAAGGGGACGTGTAATGTGCAGCCGTGGTTATCAAACTGCTGGGTTATTCTCAACCAAAAACTAAATAAAACACTTTCATCGCAAGCAGCAAAAGAAAGGGACTTTGCGGGTTGCAATGACACAGAGGATCCAACTAAGATAAACAAACTACGCGCCCTGTGCCTCACTGCCTTGTTTGATGGCTTGGATAAAAAACTATAAGGACATCAGCATCTTCCTGAAATAATCATCTAACAGCTAAAAAGAGCAGCGTGTGGTCCTTTTGTCTCCCTATCATGGTAAGAGAATCACATTTCTTTCTCCCTCTGGATAACGTTTTGAATTTTCAGACATGACACCACAGTCGATCATCACTTCAAACGGAATTGCATCATAATTAGTGGTGTGGATCGGCACTGCCCTCACGATCCGATTCGATCACGATTCGGGAGGTAGTAGATCCGATTCGATTCGATTCTATTAGATCCAATCCGATTCGATTCAATTCTACAATGCATTGGCATCTTGCATCTGGCATCTTGCACTTTAAATGTCTGTATGAGCAATGTCTACGTCCATACTGTCTATGTCCATGTATGAGTACTGTCTATGTCTATACTGTCTATGTCCTTATTAGTCTATGTCTGCATGGGAGAGCAAGAAACGCAATTTCAAATTCTTTGTATGACCAGTGCATGTAAAGAAATTGACAATAAACTTGACTTGAACATTGCAATGCATTACATTTCTACTGAACGCAAAGCAAATGTTCAGCCATGATGAGGAAATACAAGTAGTCAGATACTGAGCAACAATTTATTGGCTGTTTTCTGTATCAGTCTGTATCAGTCTTGCAATGTTTTGAAGTGTTTTTATTTAATTTAACATTCATTTGCTCCCAAAATATCCATGGAAGTAATTGAAACTTAAAAAAATTGCCGGATTGATTCTGGAACTTGCCGGATCTGGATCTGGATCGTCCATGGCCCGGATCGATTCGGATCGCCGAATCGATCATTGTTGACACCACTAATCATAATGCACTGTAAAAAGGTGAAGCAAGATGCAAGATAGGTCTAGCCTACAATGCTATTTCCAATTTCATCTCCACTCGTGCTGTAGGGTGGCAGACGTCCGTATTTTAGGACGGACCGTCCGTCTTTTCTTGTCCGGCTTGGCACAGCATTATGCCGGACAAAAAAATGCAGTAAAATGCATGAAATTGCATCTATGATACACAAATTTTCAGTGGAACGCTGTAAATCATTGGAAAGTTGACTACCAAGGACTACTTTGACATAACACAGGGTCTGTACTCAAGTAGTATGACTTAGTCATTGCCATTCTGCTAAGTATGGAATAGCGGCCGACGAGGTGTCCCGATATCAAGGGAAATAATGGACGAGGCAGAGCGTTCTAACAGCCCGACGGCTTCACCAAGTCCATTTTCCATTCATATCGGGACACCTCGAAGGCCACTATTCCGCTTATCACCCGGTTACCAGCATTCAAGTATTAATTTATTAATATGTTGATCTAAGGCTTTGTGAGAAAGTAGATTAACCACTGCGCTTGGTAAGTTGCTATGGGCACCACTTCCTATTCTAGTGAGACGCGCCTCTATCGGAGGCATGTAAGGACGCGCACAGAGCGTTGGGGTGACTTGACAACCAAATGCGATAGAATTGACGACTGGGTTTTTGACTTGACAGCCAGATGCGATATAATTAGTAACGGGGTCTTGACTAGACAACCAGATGCGATAGAACTAACGACACGGTCTTGACAACCAGATGCAGTAGAACTAGTAACGGCACTTCACCTGGAAAAGAAGCAACTTGGACGCCCGCATGACATCATAGGTGTCCTGCTACCGGGGAATAAAGGACACCTGCTCAGCCAATCAGAAGACGTTCCGTCTGCTCACTGGGTGATATCAGTCAATTTATATAACAGCATGTCTTAACGGGTTAATTACATTTTGTTTATCCTTAGGAATGATGTTAAATGAAAAATGCAAACAAACCTTAGCTGTAATAAGATGGCTACCACCGGCTCCAGGGACGATCCATTGGTAAAGGCACATCACGGCACACCAGTCTGCCACAACATATTTGTAGGCATCCAAACTGTTGTATGCCTTTAGATCGTTTCCCGTGTATGGCGAGGGATTTTTGACGTTGTCTTTTCTTTTT
This sequence comes from Engraulis encrasicolus, assembly GCF_034702125.1. Lineage (NCBI taxonomy): Eukaryota > Metazoa > Chordata > Actinopteri > Clupeiformes > Engraulidae > Engraulis > Engraulis encrasicolus. The sequence goes on from NC_085869.1 coordinate 54,092,433, forward strand.
CTTTTGTATTTTCTCTTTACTCGCATTCAAACTGATAAACGCTGTGTACTTCATGTCTAAAATGGCGCGCGTTTTTGCGAAGATCACGTGACTGGGAAGGGTCAAGCTGCCTATAGTCCTTCTGAATGATTCAGCAAAAGCAACCGCTGCCAACATAGTAATGGCACTGCCTTTGTTACCGTGGATTATAAGGTGGATAGAGCAGGAGTAGCTAGGCCACGCCCTCCTAGTGACGCAACACATTCGGTGCTGCTGCTAGTCAGGCCAGGAGCAATGCAAATCTCGTTTCTGAGCCCCTTTGAGCTCAGAAGAAATCGGGCACTCCACCCACTTTGTCAGGAAGCAATCAACTTTGAGCAGCTCAAACGGCCCTGGGTAGAGGCGTGTTCAAGGCAGCGACATGGTTTAAGCAGAGACGTTCTATTGGAACTTAAGAAAATGTTTGGACACAGCCTTTCCTGGCCTCGACCAGTAGCAAACCGAGGGAGGCGGGTTAACCAGGCCGCTTGGGAAACAATATTTGTTATATTCTTGGTCAGACCAACATCTCTGTATGAGATTTGAAAGTCGATGATAATCAGGCAAGGGCGGGAGCATCTCTCAGGGTGACTGATCAGAACAGGAACTCACAGGGGACTAGTCTACGTAGAACGCGGGTATACGCAGTATACCCACCTGAAAATGTCAAGGATTTCAGTATAAAATGATTGATTCAGATTTTAGAATAGCTCAGTATACCCACCACAAAAATACTACAATATATAACACCCACCTCAAAAAAGTAGACTACACCACTGAGTATGGGAATAAGGTAGGCTACAGTTGGGGTAGGAGTCCTAAAATTATTTTCTCTCTCTATGTCAAGGTACCCACGATTCGTTGCAGCACGCTGACTTATGAAGCTACATTTTATCATCCTCCTGTATTTTATCTCAGCAAGAACTCAGATGAGTTTTCTGTGGGGGCTCTCTCTCTCTCTCTCTCTCTCACTGAACAATATCCTCACACAAACAGTGAAAGCGCCAGCACCTAGTCTGTGGCTGAGCAAGCATATCTCGGATTGCTGTCACACTGAGTCCGCTGCACCTGACTGTAATGACTTCTCTGTCCCCCGCTCCCACTTAAAATTGTGTTTACTGACGGCCCTTTTTTTTTCAATCGGGCTATTTGAAGCCGGAGTCTGAATGCTTAGCTGTTGACTCTGGTATGCCTGTGTATGCCTTTTGTGACACTCTCAGAGAGTTCTCCTGAGAGCCATTTCATAAGAAAAGCACATAGAGGACTGTGGTCGTAAAAAGCAAAGAGAACACCCCAGTGCATAGAGTTGTACCCATTTAAATGTTCCTTTAGAAATCCCTCCTCTCTTTATTTGCCAATGTACTGTACCTTGCTGGGCGGGTGAATGATTTGGCGCTAAACAATGAACTTTAGGATTTGTAACATTAGGATATGGTACATGCTCACCATTTCCCAATGTCAAGTGTATGAGTCTTGGTAGTGCATGAAACGGCCAGTGATTGGATACTCCGCAGAGTTCACCAATGAATATCATTGGGCGCAGTGGTGTAGTCTACGTAGAACGCGGGTATACAGAGTATACCCACTTCTAAATTTCAGGGATTTCAGTATACCCACTTACAATTGATTGATCCATTGTTTTGAATAGCACAAATATATACAGTATACCCACTTCAAAAAATGCTCAAATATACAGTATACCCACCATAAAAAAGTAGACTACACCACTGATTGGGCGTGACTACGAACGCTGACATAATTAGAAGGGCGCACACTAGACATTGGGAAACGGTAGTTGGCCATTCTGTTATAGTTAATTACTGCAATTAGTGATGATGATGATGATGATGATGATGATAATAATAATATCTTTTTACTGATTTGACTGTTCTCACCCTTACCCATCCTTGATCACTTCAGCTTCCCTTCTTCCTCTCTAGTTTATCCACACTCATTCCGTCAGCGAGAAAGAGAGAGAGAGAGAGAGAGAGAGAGAGAGAGAGAGAGAGAGAGAGAGAGAGAGAGAGAGAGAGAGAGAGAGAGAGAGAGAACATAAAGGTGTGTGTGTGTGTGTGTGTGTGTGTGTGTGTGTGTGTGTGTGTGTGTGTGTGTGTGTGTGTGTGTGTGTGTGTGTGTGTGTGTGTGTGTGTGTCCAGATCAGTCTGCAGCCGTCTTCTTAGAGGCCGGCATCAAACAGGGGCCATTTCAACTTAGCACACAGGGGTGCAGCATCAGCAGCGGTGGTGCTGGGGGATTACCTTAGCAGATGTAGCTTCTAAAGCTACTTACGTTTGGATTGTGTTTGTGTACACAGTGTGTGTGTGTGTGTGTGTGTGTGTGTGTGTGTGTGTGTGTGTGTGTGTGTGTGTGTGTGTGTGTGTGTGTGTGTGTGTGTGCGTGTGTGCGTGTGCGCGTCTGTCTGTCTGTCTGATGGCTGTCTGTCTGTCTCTCTGTGTGAAAAAGGAAACCTGCTTTATCACCATTGGGCCACTTCTCCCTCCATACCCACAAAAGGTACACTGACAAACATTTTTCAAACTCACACACAACTACGGTACCAGCAGGTCCAGCACTTGCAAATTGCAATTAGCGCAGCACAGACATTCTTTTATTCCTACATTTATTCCTTTTATTCATACATTTGTTGTTACTTACCCAGTTTCACCATGATGATTTTGCACACATTTCCACCACATATTCCAATACGTTGCACCTGCATTCCCCATGCCATGACCAACACTGGCAGCACTTCAGTACTTCCTTATCACTCACATTCTGTGTTTTTATCCATTATTGGACTTGGGAAACTTGATGTTTGGAGTAGTGGGCTGTTTGATTTCAATGATTGATTTTAAGCCACAGTCATTTGAATTTGTCATGCCAAAATTCAGCTTAAAAAATAAATTTAAAAATCTTGCCACCTTAAGGGTTAACAAAGTCTTCATATTGGCATACTGATGCTTCAACATGAAGTGGTTGTAAACCAATTGCTACCATATACACATACGTACTGTATATAGGCTCCATAGGCTTATAGTGACACACAGAAAAACTGTTAATTCATCTGAAAATCAAAATGAGAACCCTGACATATAGTGACTCCAGTGCTGATGGGGTGGAGATCTCTTCCTCTTTCTCTATGTCTCCAACTGAGAAAGATAAGCTTTGGATATCGCTGAGGTCTGTGTGTAAACATATTTGCAGAAGTTGAGACAGGAGTCTGTATGTTCCAGAACTTGTCCTCCATTTTTGTGAATACGGTACCTTCATCATTTTAGTATGAAACAGCCAGCAAATGGTCAGATAAAATTGTAAAGTCCTCCATAGCCTAAACCAATTGGTGTATAGTCCGTATAGCATAGTGACACAAAATGCTCGTTAATTTCATCTTAAATCAAAACAAGAACCCTGCCATTTAATGATTCCAGATGGAGTGAGTGGAGTGGAGATACTAGCAACACTTTCGATCACGTCTCCAACTGCGAAAGCAAGGCTTTAAATATTGCTGAGGTCTGTGTAAACATACATCTGCAGATGTCAAGACAGGAGTCTATACGTTTGTCACAGCACAGTGTCTAATTAGGCGCTGGAGTGTGGCTAGATATGACAGCGCCAGATGGCCGCTGAATGGTGTCAAGTAGTAGCATTTCAAAACCCGAAACACACATTTGCATTCACCGGGAAACGTTTGTCTATTCTATTGACATCTGTCTCCGAGTGTGTCTTCTGTGAACGTTTAAAGGTATGTTCTGTTCTGGATACAAGCAAGCCAAAGTAAAGTAAAAGAAAGCACAGCTGTAAGTGATATGTGAGTTATAGGCTACTAGCTGTAAAAAGTCAGACAATATTTTCTTAGCAAAACAGGCAAAAAGTCAAAAATGGAAGAAAAAGTGTTAAGTCAATTGCTGATATAAAAAAGCAAAGTCACAAAATCATTATTGAATATAATACCGTATATTCCGGCATAATCAAATGTTTAGTTTTACAGCAAACAAAAGTTCATCGTTTGAAGTGTGGTTGTGGGTCTTGTGATATGTGTTATAGGTACAGTATGTATATCATTATTCACTCTTTTGCCATCAGGTAAATGTGCAAATGGTCTTTCACGGCAGGATCAGCTGTATTCCTCCGTGACCTACCAGAGGTTAGCTACTTGACTGCTTGTCTTGGCAAGCGCTTGTGACACCTCTTACCTGGCCTGAACCTCACCATATGCCCAACATACACGTCAGCATCCAAGCCCAGACTCAGGCCTTGGTTACACGAGTATGGGTATATTTTAAAAATTGATATTTTTTATCTATTTGTTTATATTTTTATGTCGTTGGCAATTCACTACTGGCATGTGGACAAAAAGAAAACACTGTATTGACAGTTGCGTTTGAGAACAATCTGGTTAGCACTCCATGTATGTTGTGCTGTAAACAAAAGGGCAAAATAGATGTGTTTACAAAATTCCATATTTGTGTAATCATGACCTTAGACTCATACTCAACTGTTGTACTGTAAACAAAAAGGCAAAATAGATGTGTTTATAAAATTCCAGTCATGGGTAAGTGGTTAGAGTGTCAAACTTGTAACCCAAAGGTTGCCGATTCGACTCCCGACCCGCCAGGTTGGTGGAGGGAGTAATCAAACAGTCTCCCCCATCCTCTTCCATGACTGAGGTACACTTAGCATGGTACCATCCCGCCGCACTGCTCCCTCGGGGCGCCATTGGGGGCTGCCCCCTTGCACGGGTGAAGCATAAATGCAATTTTGTTGTGTGCAGTGTGCAGTGAACACTTGTGTACTGTGGAGTGCTGTGTCACAATGACAATGGGAGTTGGAGTTTCCCAGTTGGGCTTTCACTTTCATATTTGTGTAAACATGGCCTTAGACTGAAACTCAACTGTGCCAAATCATGCTCCCTGCTAGCATCACTTGGAGAGTCCAAAGAACACCTCCACCGCAACTTCATTATGACTGTATTGGTCTCTGCCATAGCTATTGGTCTAAGATAGATTTACTTGTTATTTATTATCTGTTCCATACGTTTGTACTGTTCCTTGTATATAATTCCCCGCTCCTTGCTCTTACTGTATAATGGAGCGTTAGTTGTAGATGTGTTGTACAGGGAACAAAATGACAACAAGCTGTGAGTCTCCAGTCACGCCTCATTAAGAGGCGCTAGGGAAGTGAGGTGATGCAGACGTACATGCACGGCCACATGACACGATGGCAAAGGATTAGAGACAGACAAGTTCACAGACAAGTGGACATAATTTTTCTTTTCCTTCAAACTTGCATAGACCACAGAGGCCAGCAAAGCGAATTCAGAAACATTTTCCGCCAATGCTATTTGATAAACCACTGAAATGGTTGAATTTTTTAAGACCTTTATTTCAACCCGTATATGGATGCACGCCATGGACCACCGTCAGCTTTTGCCGGGCCCATGGCAAAGTAATCTGAACGGGTCCTCCATCAAATATAATACATACAGCACATACATACAAAACCCAATTTTTGTCTGCCTCTCTCCCTGGGCCTAGAACAACGGACCCCTTCGCCCATCCCTGTTGTCGTCCCTGCATGGATGTGTGCCTTGAAACACTGTACGCCGCAGCGGAACCCCCACAAACATTATTCATAATATGAAAGAATTCTTCTTAGAGTTGCTTTAAATCTTTAACAGGCCAAAGGAGGCTGAGATGCTCAGCTCTTTCGATCCTGGCCACTCAGCTAAACTGGTCCAAGTCCTTTAATTTTTTAAATGTAATTATTGTTTCCTTAAATTTCATGAAGAAAACCCTTGCCCAAAGTCACAGCAGTTCTGACACGTGTTCCGGTGATCCCTTACACTAGAGTCAGATATAGGCCTAGTATATATACTATACTGTATTTTTAAAAAAATAGGTTATTTATTCAGGACAAGCCAAGGCCGAAGAAGAAGAAGAAGAAGAAGAAGAAGAAGAAGAAGAAGAAGAAGAAGAAGAAGAAGAAGAAGATTTGATGAAAAGCGACATCAGGCTCTCAGGGTATGAGCCTCTGTTGCATAATAAAGCATGTTGATGCCACATTATGTTGATGTCCGGGGAAACATTTCACGGGGCCGATCTCCCCTGACGATTATGCAATGGATAAATATTTCAGTTGCCGAGGTTTCTTATGTCGCCATGTAGGGGCTGGCTGTGCTCAGTCAAAGGGGATGTAGTGTAGTGGGCGGGTCCAGGAAGTCAGTCAGGCAGTCAGTCAGGCAGTCAATGGGTTAGTTCGTGATGAAGCAGTGATGCTTTTGCTAGGCAGAGCGCACTTTGCCAGTTTGATGCAATCTAGTAAGAATGCATCAAACTGGCAAAGTGTGCAGGCGCGCTGCCTAGCAAAAGCATCACTGCTTCAGAGCCATTGGCCACCTTCGTGATGGCGCAGGCTTTGTAGCGCGTATGCACACTGCGACGCGTGAAGCATTCTGGTTAGAAATTGTGTCCACGACGTGTCATATGGGAGTGACTTCTACTCCGCATTTACAGTATGTCACATGACGTTAAGTCATCGCGGGAACAGATTTTCCACTGCACAGCCGGGCAGTTACTCTACCCTCACTGTGCTGGCGTGGGACCTCCTCCATGTTGTCAGTAATCTGCCCTGATTGGCATTCATCTAGCTGACGTGAATTGCGTGTGCAGTCCACATGTTTGCGAGGCAGTTCACTCACTGCTTCAAGTAGGAAGCAGCGTTTTTTATGTCTTGAGAAGTCACGTTAGATATTTCTGTCTATGTTGCTTGCCAAGCATTCATCCCCACCTTTCCAAGCCGAATTTGCCATGATCAAGAAAACAGATTCGTAGTTGCAAGCGCAGCTACTGACTGGATGCATGACATCAAAGATACACAGAGCAGCCTTGGCAGACCAAGATTTTCGGGCCGCACGTGTCTCTCTATCACACACACGCACACGCACACGCACACACACACACAAAACCCTTGATGCGCTGACCTCATTGTCATGTCTGACGACCAGCGAGACATCACATTGACTGTACACCATGACAGCAGGATCAGCGCATGTAGGCTACAGTATGTCTTTGAACTGCCGCTGCAAAGGCTCTCTGGATGGTTTGTTAGCCGCGGGGAGAATGAATCGGGGGGTTTACTTGGGGACTGACTGAGGAGTATGACGATCACTCTCCTATGATGTGAAATCAAGGCAGACAACCTCACATACGGCACAGTTCACTGCATCAAATCACGCGTGTTCACCTGCAGGTGATGTGACCTCACCAACCCTCCAATGTAAAGAAGACAAACATAAAAGAAAAAAGTGACCACAATCCTTTTCTAGCACGATAAACTATGTGTGTATGAAACGTAGGTCTGCCTACTATACAAAATGCAGGCCCAATTAAAAAAATAATGAAATGAACTTGACTTGACTTACTTGACATAAGTGAAAAGTGGAATGCACACTAATGTAATAAAAAATAAATCCAGGATATTTAAAGAGAAAACCGGTTGTTAAATAATTAATTCCTATATTGGCAGACTCTTCTCATTATCATTCAGCTGTGAGAGCAGCCAGACGGGTGACATTTCTCCATCCCCTGAAGATGAGTAGATAGGACGTAGCAAGGGGTCAGTACACTGACCACCAGGCACACACATGCACACACGCACGCACACACACACGCGCGCGCACACACACACACACACACAAACACACACACACACACACACACACACACACACACACACACACACACACACACACACACACACACACACACACACACATACACACACGCACACACACATGCCAAGGGTGAGTTGGTTACTATGACTACACTAAATCTATCCAGAAACTATCCATACAGGGGTCAGGGGGTGAGTATCTGGAGGGAGAGTAGGTCTAGCCTCTATGATTGTTATCTTTACCTGCTTGCAAGTCGCTGAAAAAAATAAAATAAAATATATTAAAGAATAACATAAAATAAAAGTGTACTATGTTACTATGTCTGAAATGGCCTATTGGGGCTTTTTATGTTCAAATATTATTTTAATCTAAAAGTGTAGGGTGCGCGCACATCTGAAAGTAGCAACTAGCAACGTGTGCAGAATATCAAAAATAGTATATGGAGAAAAAGTAGGAAAAATATTTGCACACCGTAAAAGCTCCCTTGTCGTGATTTTATTGTGAAAAAAGGCACAACGTTTCGACCGGCAAGGTCTTCGTCAGGTGTCAGGAAGCTTTTACAGTGGGCAGACTTTTTTTCTACTTTTTCTCCAAATATTACTTTAACACATACCATTTTAGTACAATAAATGGTGGGCTGCCTTTTTAATTGTGAGGAATTTTCTAGTAATTCCATTCAGTGGATACATACAGTGCATTGCTCTGTACCACCCCTGACTGTGGTATGTTTTTTTCATATATGTAAGTTCCAGACAGTTAAATCAGTCATATCTTACATGAATGAACATGTCATAACCAATAACCAATAACATGTCTTAACCAATAACCATAACTGTAATGTTGGTCTATTGGGAGTCGAACCTTTCTAAATAAGTCATTTTCATGACGTTGACATTCAAAATAACACTTCATTCACAAAGTACTTAAGTTTTTATACAGCCAGTTCAAATCTAAAGCCTCATTAGTCACTCTATATATATTTTTTAATATACATGAGATATAGACTGTAACAATATATAACTGTTTTGACATAAAAATGTGGTCTCCATTTTCTATTAAAATAAATAAAGTGATTGCTCACAGAAAATACTGCAAGTTACTCAGCTGACTGCAAGAAAATCACTTAATTGTGCTATTTCGCCTTGACGGTCTCAGACACATTACTAACAACTAACAACTAACAACATAAAATATTTGAAAATGAATAAATAATGAAACTTATTTAAAACATCAGGGTGAAGGATGCCACAAACCCTCTTAGGCTCTGAATAAAAGAAAACATTTCAATTAAACAAGGGATGTTTCAAAACCACCCTTTTTGATTCAAATCCAACATGAAGGCTATGAAAGCTTTGGGGTGCATTAGTATGACAGTGGGCACATTACTGCAGCAGAGCAATTAGTGACATGTAAAGCTAAAACTAATGGTTTATTAGTACGACCAGGGAAGCCGACAAGGGGGGGGACAAACGGGTCAGTTGTCCCGGAGATAGGGGCCCAATAATTGGGCCTTCATTACATGAATGAATGAATGAATGAATGAATGAATGAATGAATGAATGAATGAATGAATGAATGAATCTTTATTGTCATTGTACAGGTACAACGAAATTGGTAAAGTGCAGATGCTCACGGTGCTTAAAAATCAACAAATAAACCTATATATATACTGTATAAAAATAATTCAGATTTTAAAAAGTCAGCTGTGCAAAGTGTGTAGATTGCTTTTTTGCGGTCTTTTAGCCTGTTTGTTTTTGTACCCAGAGCCCTGTAAGGCCTGCCTGATGGCAGCAGCTCAAACAGTTTATGTCCAGTATGGTAGGGGTCTGTGCATTGAATGTATTGGGTGGGGGGCCCTTTCGGAGGACTTTGTCCTGGGCCCAGCCAAAGCTGTCATAGGCCCTATGACGATGAGGGCCGCTGACAGCTTTGGCCCGGCACGGGACAAAGTCATCAGAAAAGTCCCATTACATACATAGAATGTAATGAGAACCCAATTCTGGGCCCCCTGTCTAACTGGATCCGAGACGACTGACCCCTTTGTCCCCCCCTGTTGGCGTCCCTGATTATGAAATAAATGTTGACCCTGCGTTGATGCTTTCATAGGGATTGCGTTCTGATACAAACTGTTCCTCTGACAAACTGGACATGACTGGCTTTTACTTTACTAAGTGTTACTAAGTGCAAAGACAGCCAAAACATGGGAACATGGTGCGTGCGTGCGTGCGTGTGATGATTCCTAAAATGGAGCGCAAAGAAAATATGCCTGCCTGCCCTTGCTCTCACCATGGGAAGCATACTGAAACTCATGGTCATTTCATTTTAGAAGTTTTGCACCACTGGTACAGAATGATTAATTAAGCTAAAGCTAGCCTGCAGTGAATATTTCAAAATGAAATAATAATAAAAAATGAAAACATTGTGCATATCCCCTGTCAAGGTGCAGGTCAAAATTGTCCTCGCGTTCCAATAGAGAGATGGCAGCCACTTGACGTCTTTCTATTTATTATTGTAATTCATGGCACCAAATATTTTGTGCCGATAATCTTCAGTTCTGACGACCATGTATGGTCGACACGTTGTTCATAGAAATATTTGTTAAATGAAATACAGGAATTTTAAGTGCGCAGGCCAGATCTAGAAAATGTAATAACAACATTTTGTGGCTGCACCAAGCCAAATCTTATATGGGTATGGCTGGCTGACAGACACTGAGGAGTTTGGAACCCCACACACCAGAGAACAGAGCAAGAAACAACAGTGTGGTAATGGCCAGGCCGGGGAGTCAGAAAAGGATGCAGTGTCCAAAAGATACGAGTCTTCAAGAGGACGCTTGGCCCTGCTCTGTGCCCCAATCTGGTCTTTATCAAGCGCAGATGTGTGTTGGTGGTAGACGTGACTGTCATGTACCAGAAAAGACAGGGCCAAAACTGGGAAGGTGATTGGTGACTGGTAATCTGGCATAAAGGGCATTTTCCTGCAGGGCCGACGGTCCTCAGTGGCCAATGCTTTTGCTTTTTGTTTTAATTTTTCCTTTAGAGACCAATGGGACCAGAGACCAATTTGTCTACCTCTCAACATATCCCATGCCCCCACACTGAGAACAATCGAAAAGCACTTTAACTCCCATCTATTCACTAGGACACATGACCTCTAACCACCCCTGCCCTCTTCGCCCAGGCCCTACCCTCCTTGTAAAGCGACCCTGGGTTCCACGAAAGGTTCTATAGCCTATAAAATTGAGTTATCATTAGTATTATTATTATTGTAACAAAATAAATGAAAAACAACCCAACACACATGGGCCTCTCATTCATGTCTATGTTTGCCTTATCAATAATCATCACCGAAAATGGTGACATAATGGAGCACTCTAAGCGGCGTACACATACATTACTAGCTTCTCGCTTGCTCGCCTACTCGCCACTCTTTCATGGAACGTTCGCTGAAAGTTCTGGCGGCTTTAACTGCCAATGTGCAGGCAAGAAGTACCAAACTCTGCATTCCAATTGGTTACTCACTTACTCTCCTTGCACAAAGTTAAAATATTTTCAACTCAGGATCCGCCCACATCGCATCGCTTGTACAGTACTCGCCTACTCGCCTGCTCGCCTCGCTGGAACACATTGACATTCTATTGAGTTCATTCGCTGAGCAAGTAACTAGCAGCGACGTGTGTGTACGGCCCTTTAGACGTAGGCTTATACAGTATATCGGTTTTTAGCTGAAAATATGACATGACCTGTGGGGGCCATCATTGCAGAGGTGAGGTATTGATCAACAGCAGCAGAGTGCCACAGTTGCACATACCACTTCAAACGTTAAAGGGAGACAGGGAAGAAAAAAAAATACATGGGAATCAAACGCTGCTCAAGTTCACATTGGCAGAGTGGAACTTTTAATGAGGGGAGAAAAGTGTCTCCATCACCTTTGTGACACGTAAACACTGTGGGGAATTCAGAGCGTCATCACTGTTTCCTCACTCTGGCTCCGTTTTTCTTTCACTCTCTCCATCCCTCTCTCAATCTCTTCCTATTCCTTGTTCTACCCCCCCTCTCTCTAACACTCTTTCTTTCTACCTACCTCTCTCACTCTACCTCTATCTTTCTATCCCATCCTTCTCTGTGTGTCTTTTTCCCCTCTCTCTGTCTTTATCTCTATCCCTCTATCCTCCCTCGTTCTCTCTTAAGCTTTAATCTGCTGTGTGCGGTGCGGTGCAGTGCCATTATTCCCGTTTTTCTCTCAGCACTGCCGAAGCCTACTGCTTCCCACAGCCTTCATCTTATTCTCCTCATCGTCTTCCTCATCCTCCTCTTTCCTCCGTGAATGTGAGGACAGCGAGCAGGCGGTGGCAAACTAAATGTGTTTTTTCTTTTCTGATGGACATGGTGGTGGTGGGTTACCAAAATGTGGACTACCTCACCTCAGCACAGAGTCCTGATAGGAGAAAATAAAGCTATAAACTCAGACAAAGTCTGTCGAAAATGGGCCTTGAATGGTAAAAGACAAATGTCAGAGTTAATCCATCACCTCCCAGCCCTCCCGTCAGCCCCTAATTTTCCACTTTATTTCGGGAGCTGAGATAGCGGGACCAAAAAAAGTCAGATAAAAAAATAAAAAAACATGAAGTACGTATCTTTTGCCCAGATGTTCCGGACGACTTTCAGGTCTGTTAGGATTTCAGATCTCTATCAGGAGTACGCCATTTTGGTGAAGATGGGTTACGGCAACGGTGACAGAAAAAAAAACAGGACTTGCATCAGTTGCTATATTGCGTGGTGCACACAATCCGAGCTCTGATCTATTCTACGCTCTTGTCCAACACATACACACACACACACACACACACACACACCCTTAAACACAGAGATAACTTTTCATTTTGCACTCTGTTAGATACTCTAAAAAGATTGCAAATTGCAACACCTTACACGTCTTTGATACAAATCCAATAAAAAGATAGTCATAGACCATTAATATTAGGCCTACTTCAAGTTCATAAGGTATTTTGGGCATACTAAGAATAACGGTAGGCTATTCTATTCAGCTAAGTACAGATATTATCAATGGACAATTGCAGCCAATTTGTAG
>NC_085869.1:54110213-54125213 GCF_034702125.1 Engraulis encrasicolus
GACCAGGCTTCTCTGGAACAGCCAAACTGAGAAAAGATTGCTGGTGTAGTCTGCAATGTGCATCTGATAGCCAACGTTTGATTGTGCAGACTGACATCATGCAAAGGTGTATTTATTTTACGCCAGTGCATTCTGCGTTGAGGTGCGACACCTTTGCAAAGTAAAGCCGTGCTCCTCAATGCCGCGGGAAAGCGCTTTTGTCACGTGACAAGGTTTGCACAGTTTCCCCACTGCGTTGGGAATCTCTGTTGGCACGGTAAATTTCTAAAGGTGAAAGTGCTCCGCTGTGCCCTGACCACAACCATGCCTAACTATCTGTCAGTAACTGCCTATCTGCCAGTGAGGCAATGCTTCTGCCACTTCACTTTTGGCAAGATCAGCCAAACAAGCTAGGGAAATGGTGAAATTGGGGTGAAATCGTGCCCTGACCAAAACCATTTCTAAACCTAACATGTCACAGGGCATTGGGGAGCACTAGTTAACATGCAAAATCGTGATGCACAAACACGATAGACGGTTCGGTTGACGGTTCAAGGCAGCGTGTTATCTCTAAACACCCAATTCCAGACACTGCTGAATCTGTGTGTGCCAGTAATAGTTGAAAATATGCCACAGCATCAACAGCTGTACCCTGCGGAAAGTGAATGCACAAATGTACACACCAGGACAGCAACACTATGCGTCGTGAAGCCTTACAGTGGATTCACACTGAAATATTCGAGTTCACTTAACGTGTCCGGGAGCATCAAGTGTCCCCAATGAGAGGTTTGCGGGCTGTTCAGTTGTTTCCTTTCACACTGCACAGTCAGCGTTCGCGTTCTATCCGCGGGCAGCAGCATTCATTTTCAATGGGAGCCCGCTCATTGCACACGGACGTCCGCGCAGGAAAATAGACTCGAGTTCTATTTTCAAGGAGCATCGCAGACATATCTGGTCTGTCGCTCGTGGCCCCGGACATGCCCCAAGCTTCCACCGCGCTAATGTGTGCAAGGCATGATCTAACTGTTTGGACTGATACAGGATACCTCCAGACAAGTTAAGCAGACATCTCGTGCTTGCTGTGTGTAAGCACCGTTACCCACCCACCCACAGAGAGACAGGCAGACCGTTCTGGGCACTGATGTGTGGAAGATTGGCCATAAAGCATGACCTGCACATGGTCACGAAAAAAGGCCATCATGTATTGTGTTGCCGCTGCCACTTCCACCACCTCACACTGCCAGTTACATATGCACTTGGCACCCATGCCTATGCCAGGTCCCAAAGGTGCCCGAGGCGAGGCGAGTGGAGAAGAGAGGAGGGAGGTGAGGAGAGGGGGGGAGAGTGGAGATGAGTGAAAAAGGTGAGGAGAACGGGGAGTGGAGATGAAAGGAGGAGGAGAGGAGATGTGGAGAGTGGAGAGGAGTGGAGGAAGAGAGGTGAGGTGAGGGAAGAGAGGAGTGGAGGAGGAGGAGGAGAGGAGAAGTGGGGAGAGTGGAGCGGAGCGGAGTGGAGGAGGTGAGGTGAGGCGAGGCGAGGCGAGGCGAGAGAGGAGTGAAGGAGCAAAGGAGAGGTGTGGAGAGTGGAGAGGAGTGGAGGAGGCGAGGAGAGGGGAGAGGAGGCAAGGAGATGTTTGCTGAATGGAGGAGGAGAGGAGAGGTGGGAGGAGTGGAGCGGAGTGGAGGAGGTGAGATGAGGAGAGAGAGGAGTGAAGGAGAAGAGGAGAAGTGTGGAGAGTGGAGAGGAGTGGTGGGGAGAGGGGAGAGGAGGTGAGGAGATATGGGTTGAGTGGAGGAGAAGAGGAGATGTGGGCCGAGGAGGAGGAGGAGAGGAGAAGAGAGGATAGGAGAAGAGAAGAGAGGATAGGAGAGGAGAGGAGAGGAGAGGAGAGGAAGTGTAGCTGAGTGGAGGCCAACCGCAGGCTGATTAGGTATTCACAGAGGTCCGCGCTCCGCCGCCTGGCAGGTACCTCTCCATTATCATCAGCGTTTGGGGCCATTAAAAAGGATAATTTCTAATTAGGATTCGGCAAGTGACGGACGGGCTAATTGGCAGTGCTCCTAAGCACCCTCGTAATGGCCGCTGATATTAATTATATGCAACGGACATGTTGTGGAATTTGAAAGGAACAGGAGAAGGGGAGGGGAAGAAGGAGAGAGGCAGAGAGAGAGAGAGAGGGAGAGAGAGAGAGAGAGAGCAAGGTAGATGGAGCGGGTGGGAAAGAGAGAGCACAAGAGAGTATAGAGACAGAATGATAAGGACATACGGACACTATAACGAGAGAGAGAGAGAGAGAGATAGAGAGAGAGGGGGAGAGAGAGAGAGAGAGAGAGAGAGAGAGAGAGAGAAGCGTTTGACAAAGTGAAGGAGACTTAAATGGGTCCCTTGGGTTAAAATGTTCTTGAGAGTTGAACGTCGAGTATGACCTTTGAATGGCTTGATTGGCATGTTTCCCCGCCTGTTCCCTTGTGCAAGACAAAGCCCAGACAGAAATAAGGGACAGCCAAATGGTCATTCTGAAGACCACCAGGAACAGAACCTTTTCATGTCATATTTTATTATTATTGTATAGTATTTTGTGCTCTTTAGACCTTTACCTGACAGGATAGTGAAGATAAAAATATGAGAGAAATTGGGTAAGGAAATTACCCAGACCTGATTCGAACCTGGTTCTCCATGGACAAATCTATTTGATTTGGTACATGAGTGTATACAACAGCCTCTCACAGTTTACAGTATATCTGAATAGTGCTTGTCTGATATTGCTGCTCAACGATATCGCCACAAGCAAAATCTGAACTTGTCTGGAATATTGCAATTTCAGAGTTTGGTTACAGTCTATTTACTACTTTCTGCAGCATCAAAACACCATAATATCACAAACATCTGGCTTTTTTTTAGCCCTTTATAGCCTTTTTTTATTTTTTATTTTATTTTATTTAACAATGTATGTAGGCCTACTTTTTATTGGATCCTTTTTAGCTGGGGCAGATACTCCAGCTGTTCTTCCTGAGGCTCTTCTGTTCTGATGAACAACAAAGTGACCTGTTTACAGCAGAGAAACGAGACAACTGTTACAGCAGGTATGAAGTATATATAGAATGAGAATAAATTATTAATACCCATGGTGAAATTGAGTATTCAAATCCCCCGTTGCATTGGAGATAGCACAAGGGTAATACCAATACATCCTGGGGGGTTGGAGCAGTGAACAGGAAATTTTTAAAAAGTACAATAAAAGAATATGAACAAAGACGATGAAATTAGCATATACATGCACGTACGTACAGTATGTACATTATCTTTGACAGATACAGTATTTTGTGTTGTGAAAATGAAAAATATGATACATGCAGATATGGTAAACTACATGATAAACTGCTTATCAACATAGTGTACACCTTGGTGTTGAATACCGCATTTGATGCATGCATCATACCAAAAGGTACAGCTCCACTATCGGAAAGTATGCATGCAGCAGTGATCAAGCTGTAAGCTATCAAACCATCCCAAAATGGCCAGGCCACCACAGGTATGACAGAAGATAGTCACAAGTCATGACAGAGGGTCAGTCATCCTTGTGTCAACAAGGTCATATGCACTGTGTAATGAATAGTTTATTACGTATGCATCTATGCATATCACTATAGGTTGTGCACCAAATTTGTTACACAGTTATATAAACCGACTAAATGTACAGCTATTGGACTCTGTACACATTGTTACAATGATCAAGTCATCACCTATGGCCTGGTCACATGCCACGACAGCGGATCCGTAACCCCCCATGTCAACAAGGTTGTCTGCACACAAAAAGGAAATCCTGTCTTGGTCTAAGGGCCAACGCAAACATTTCCTTTGATGGCATGGCTGACTCATTAACTCGGCTGCCCATCAGGATGATGAATCCACTTCTTTTTTCTTCTCTCATCCCGACCCATCTCCTGCCGACGTAATTACCTGATGTGCGCTCCGCCGCCGCGGCTGCTACTGTTGCTAACGTGACGGCACAGTTGAAAGAGCACAGCAACACTTCAATGCACTTTCAAGTTTCCTTGTGTACTAATGAGTTTTCATTCTGCTTTGATATGCAGATGATGAAAGCTTTTCCTCTTTCATTGTACTTACCAGGGCATCCATTAGAACAGAGGTAGGCCTAGTAAAAGTCGAGTTGTGGCATGGCGCGGTGTGACACGCTACTGTGTTTCTTTTAGTCCGGGGACAAGCTTGCTGTTAGCCTTAAATTACGCATGCAATCGGGTGCGACAAAGTGCCCATATACTTGCTTTAGAATGGTCAGAGGACAACGCACAAATCTGGAGGGATCATGTAGGGGGCAGATGGCCAACATTAATAATTACCATCGTTAATTTCTTTCATCATTGTTTGCCCTCAGCATGGAGGTTCGGAAGATCACCCCTCGTGGTTCAGTCAGTATTGCACTATATATATGTACGTGTCTGCATTCATACGCTCTGGTGCTCTACCATGTGTAAAAGTAAAATTTGTATGGCAACACGACTGTGCACAAAAAGTGCACACGCACTCACGTGTATCCTAGCCAGCATGTCCATGAACTAAAAGTGCCAGCGTGGTGAGAGACATCAGGAAGAGAAGAAAGACACAGCTCCTCATTAACAGTTGTCCTCTCTCGCTTAGTATTCCTTTTTGCCCGGCACCCTGTGTTGTTCATTTTTTGAAGGATGCGATGTGATGTGATTTGATGTGCATCTTGGATGAAGGAAGAAAAGGAGAATTTTTGTCTAGGGACTCTTGTTACAAGACACATGATAGCTGAGATCCCGGAGGGAATGGCTCTGTGATTCTCTAATGTTGGGTTTCTTCGGGAAACAAACATGAACTTTATACTCTCCCGTCATGGCTTTTCTTTTTCTTTCTCTATCTGTCATTCATCCCACCTCTTGGGGGATGGCATACCACTAGCTGTTTTTTTAAGACCAGCATCAGAGCTGGATAGCAGTTAAGTCTGCATACAGAGAAATGTACAGATTGGCTGGGCCCGGGATAAAGTCATGTGACGGGCCCCTCACCCAATAAGAGTAGAGAAGAGTAGAGTACTCTTATTAATCCCGAGGGAAATTAAGGTGTCCGTCAGTTTACATAAATACATACGTAGACGTAAAATATGCAATGTAATAAGGACCAAATTCTGGGCCTCCCCTCTCCCTGGGCCCAGGACAACTAACCCCTTTGTCCCCCCTGCCAGCTTCCCTGTGTATCATTATATGAGTCCATAATGCATCATCAGCCAAGGGCATTGATTAACTGTCCACAGAAAATGCACAGTCATAGTTCACTTAGAAGAAACAAGTTTTAATTGGTTCACATCATAAGTCATTTTTTTTTCCGTCTCTGCTTTTTGTGTGTGAACATATTCACCAGCTCAAGATAAGGTCCTGGAGCTGGTGTAGGCATGGCTCTCTGACAGCCGGTCTGAAATCACTATGCAGCCTACAATGTGTGAGTGAGAGAGAGGGAGAGAGAGAGAGAGAGAGAGCGGTGATTAAACGCGCATGACAGGGGATTTTGCCAGCACGCTCATTAGTCCTTGACACCAAACGAAGCCGCGCAGTCTCGACGCTCGCGCCATGACAGCCGAAATGCCGACATACAGCTGGCAAGCTGCGCAAAACAAACGATGATTCATGAACATCCAGGCGCAACCGCAAAGCCCCTCAGACATTGTTTTCCAACCCCCTGCCCTGTGATCCATTCACTAACCTATGTTGGCGCCTCGGAATGGGTGACATGAAACTCATTAAGTTCGGCTTTGAACATCAAACACGAGCTCACATTTGCAAAGGTTTTATATTCTTATGTTAAGCAGCGCTTAAACCTGGCACATTCCAATATGAAGGTGTCATTCTCCTAACGGCACATTTTGGCCTCTACTATTTCCACACCAGGAGGGACTATGAAGCCTGTGGCAAAATATCATATAATAATTGTTGTAATTTGGCACCATGGCTTCTAGTAACAATGGTGGTGTTTTGCCCTGCCAAAGCCCTACTAATCAAACCTACACCTTCCCAACCTCCTGTTGATATAACCACCTCAGGTGGTCTATTCAAACAAAACTGTTACCATGTGAAAAATTGGATGTAAACGATGACAATCTAAACAAATAATAATAATAAAAAAATGTGACTTAAGTCTATTCATGTTGTAATTTTTAGTTTTTTAATTGTTTAAAATGTATTTATTAACCCTATTCAGACTGGGCTTTTTTTTTGGCATTCCTTTTGACACCCCCCCCCCCCTCATAAGCCATGAACGGAATACAAAGCGGATTCCAAAAAAGTTGGGACACTTTGTATTTTGTGAATAAAATCAAAATGCTGGCATTTTTAAAACATCTAATATATTAATAAGGTAGAGCATTATGTACAGACAACATATCAGTTGTTAAAGTTGAGCAGAATTATTGTTTTGAGGTAATTATGTGATCATTTAAAATTTGGCCCATGCAACAAATCTCAAAAAAGTTGGGACAGGGCCAAAACATGTTGTAATAGTTGGATAATTCTAAAAACAACACAAGGAAGAACATTTTAAAAGGAACTATATTGATTGCCAACATGAATGCACAAATTAATTACCATCACAGAGAGGCTATGGCACTCAGCGGCGAAGATTTTGAAGGACTAATTACTTATCTATTACACAGAAAGATTGAATTATCAAAATTGCAGGCATATAAGGCCTACTTCCGTAATATAGAGTTCTGTGTAATCATTGCACGAGTTATGAGATCATGACATACTCGTGGTCAATAAGCAAACTATGACACTCCAACAATGACAGCTCTCGAAAAAATGACCATAAACACAACACTTGCACATGATGCAGACATTAAACAGTGTTGCGTGCGGAAAAGCTCATTCTATGGACCTAGGAGACATGTGAAACTGTCCTCTGATTACAGAATGGTAAATATTTAATCCATTTTGAAAATTATGGAGTCATGCACCCTCCAGGTTTTATAGAAAATGAATACGTCAGCTTGATTTAGTGGTCAGTCTGAAAGACAGCATATATGATGGTAAGGGGGTGCAGAGGTGACTTGGTTAGGGTCTTCTTACTCATGTAGAGCATTAAAATGAATGTTGAATGATACATACAGACTGTAAACAGCAAAACAGATGAGCTACCAAGACATATTTTGGAGCACCGCCTTTAGATATTGCCCCATAAAGGTGGCAAATTTTCTCTTACTATATTACAAACATGTGGTCCATCATTTAGAGTAAAAAGGTCACAAAATTGTGTTCTTGCAGTCAGGATATGCCACATATTAAGCATAACAAAAAGGTAACCAGTTGAACAACCATCACTATAGTTGAGCTGCTGAAAATCTTCGTCTCGCACATCAAAATATCTAATTTTTGAAATTAAAATTATGCCATCAGTCAAAGTATCTAACTGTTCAGTCTCATCCCTTGTGTTGTGTTTAGTCTTATCCAATATAAAAAGCATTTTATTGGCCCTGTCCCAACTTTTTTGGGATTTGTTGCAAGGGTGAAATTTTAAATGATCACATAATTACCTCAAAACAATAATTCTGCTTGACTTTAACAACTGGTATGTTGTCTGTGCATAATGTACTACCTTGTTAACATATTGAATGTTTTGAAAATGCCAGCATTTTGATTTTATTCACAAATTACAAAGTGTCCCAACTTTTTTGGAATCCGCTTTGTACAGTAAGACTACGAAACTTGGGGGAGATGATCTACGTATGGACATCTATAGATGATATCATTTTTGTGTAATTATCTGGTATTATGACGTCATTATGACATCATTATCTTATTATGCCCAAAATCTCGCCATAATGTATTTTCCATCAAATTTAGGTAATGCACTTAAATTTTAATGATGTTATGCTTCAAACCACTTAAATGCTCACAGAGTTGTCTGATGCTAATGGAAATAACAAAGAAATATGAAAATATATGGCGTCATAGATATGGTAAAGTGATTTTTGGTCAGACATACCTGTCAGAAAACGTTGCCATGGCAATGGCAAAAATGATAAACCTAATCTTTCGGTACTTAACTGTAGCCAACTAAATGTTAGGAAAAGTCACAAAGTTTCGTAGTCATAGCTTAAGTCGTTAAGGAATTATACAACATCAAAGTTGGTGCGGGCACTTTTAGCCCCCCCCCCCCCAGTCTGGATAGGGTTAAACAAAACGCCAGTTATCAGTCACTCCAGGCATTTGGATGGATTGCCATGGTGCCAGCAGGGGAAGTTTGTTCATGAGGAAACTCGAGAGGCTGTGCAGCTCCTGCTTGACCCAGTCCACTATCTACTGTATATTGAAGATGGACCAGTGGGACTCCCCCTCTAACCTGTGGTGCAGCCCCTACAAATAAAACCAACCAACCAACCAACCAACCAACCAACCAACCAACCAAACAAACAAACAAACAAACAAACCAACAGTGTCAGCCCACCGGGAAAATGCCCAGTAGGACTATGCCAAATAACCAGTCCAGCCCTATGGATCGCCAGGGGAAGTTTGTTTGTGAGGTGTTTGCAACTTTTGAGAGGATATGATGATGGCAGCGGACTGATTCTCTCTCCAGACATGGGCCTGTTTAGAAGTCTCTCATCGCTGCCTTAATCAAGACTGCTTCACTACAGATTGGGTGTCACCAAGCATTACTGTACGCTCAGAGCTGCAGCTGTGCAGCCTACAGTAGGCAGGGTTGCCAGATGAGGCTGGTTTCCAACCCAAAAAATGCTCAACACCCCCCTGGAAGCACTAAATCCCGCTCAATTCTATTGATTTCTATGGCCCAAAATTGGGCGTCTTTTCCTGCTTAATGCCATTTTTACACGCAGACGGCCATCCTAAGCAGCCCAATTGGGCGGGAAACTGCCCAATCTGGCAACACTGACAGTAGTCTGGAGCTGGATGAGGTTGTCTATGCCTCACACTGTCATTCTCTGCAGGGGCCAGAAATAACACAGGGAGAGACAAATGTGGCATACCAACCATGCATCTTAATAAGGACTTGTTTACATGTGTTATGCAGATATTTTTATGAACATTTTTTTTTGTTAAACTGTGTTTATTCATCTATTATATTATTTATCTATGTTTTTATATACCTATTTTTTTGCATCACATTTACAAGACATTTGTTTTTAAAAAAAACTCTTATACATAATCACATAGCCCAACAGATAAAAATATCCACATATATCCATCCTTGAGACACTATCATCAAACAAATCATGTTTGCAAACAAACATGCCTGCCAACAAATATCTTAATAGGTGTTTTCATTCCTTCATGATACAGACACGTATTGTTTAAGGTTACTGGCTGCAGATATTTTGCTGTGCAGCACACTCATTTTGCTCCATCAGATAAACACAAACACAGAGCATGTTTACTGCACAGGGCCTGTTTCATTTCCTTACCCATCATCTCATTCTGTGTCTTTTCTCTACGCTCCACATTAATCTTCTTCAAGCGGCCATCCCAGCAGTAAAGGGAACCGACAAAGCACACCGCTCGTGATTCAGCGCCTTAAAATTGTGTGTTATTTTATATAAAGAATGGAGTAGTCCCTGGTGTTAGTGGGTGGTGGATGCCAGTGGCACTCAAGGCTGACCTCCACCACCCTTCTCCCACCTCCCGATCTGCAAAGCCCTCCTCCAATACATGTCCCTTTTCATCTCCCCCTTCACTTCCCCCCCTCATCCTCCTCTTCGTCCTCCTCTGTGTTATGTTTATGCAGAGCCCTACCCCCCCCCCGCAACCTCCTCCCAGTCTTCTCTTCAGTCTCCCCTCTTCTATTCCTCCACCTCCTCTGCCACCTCCTTATTCAATCTTATCTGCCGAACCTACCCTCTCCACTCCTGCTCCTCCTCCTCCTCCTCCTAGCCTGTGCCACGTATCTGCTGAGCCCTTGAGCGCTTGCAATGCATTACCATGCAAGACAGCCACTGGGCCCGGGGCCAGGGCTCCTTCGGAATGTGTTAGCTTTCGCAAATTGCCTGGAGGGAACCTGCGTAGCGATAATCATGTAATCAAGCTAGCGCGCTCATTCTTTTCCTCCTCCGCCTCCTCCTCCTCTTCCTCCTCCTCCACTACACTCCACTCCACACACTCCCAATCTCTTCTTCTCCCCCTCTCCTCTTTGTGCCCTTTCTCTCTCTATCACTGTCTCAACACCTCACGTCTCTTTTCTCGCTCCTTTCCTCTTTATTAGCTTTAGCAATGAGTTGACTAGCGCTTCTGCAGTCTATGTGCTAAATCATAGTGAATGGTGAATCTGATCTGTGGTGTTACGAGCGATGCCAAAAGGTAAGGCCTTAAAACACTTTGGGATGTGAAAACCGCACACATTCTGATAATTTGAAAATGTGATTTTGCTTACGCCAACTTCACAGCGCAAAATTATTTGTTTTGACACTTTCTGAAACCTTTTAGCGATTCCTGCTAAGAAATCACAGTGAGAGACCTGTAAAGTTTTAGTGTGTGTGTGTTTGTGAGTGTGTGTGTGTGCACAAAAGCTCAGCCAGCCACATAAATACAAATGAGGTGTTTTTTCACCTTCAAATTGCCTCTTCCTTCTCTTACTGCTGCACAGCAGGGGGTTGCGCAAAGCCATTATTTGTGTGTTTTTATATCCTCAAGCTCAATAATTTCAGTTTCATAAGTATAAATTGAGAATGTGAAGTGCAAGACCACCACTGACCACTTGCAGACATATAATACTACAGTATACGACAAGGGATCTAATTTACTAGCGGTCATTGGGTCATCACAGAAATGATCCAAATCGACTTTTGGATAACACTCAACCCACTCCCTTTCGGTCCCTTTCCCTCATATGAGATTATTACACACAAATCAGAATAAACTCATTCTTGGTTGTCAGTGTATTTTGTTGACCTAATATAGATGGTGTCAGAATAGTGCCGGAATATTTCAACACAGACAAAATAAGCTAATACTGCATATACGAATCTGTAAATGCATAAAGAAAGTTTTACAATTAACTTTTGTCATTTTCTCCGTGCAAAGAACTTTGGTTATTATCTAATATGCATCGGTGTCTTTGAGAGAGAGAGAGAGAGAGAGAGAGAGAGAGAGAGAGAGAGAGAGAGAGAGAGAGAGAGAGAGAGAGAGAGAGAGAGAGAGAGAGAGAGAGAGACAGAGAGAGACAGAGACAGAGACAGAGGCAGAGAGAGGGAGACATAGAGAGACACAGAGGGAGAGAGAGAGACAGAGAGAGAAGATGGGTGCATAGCTTAAATCAATACAGAAAAGTGATGTAGCATAGTGGAAACAGCTAGAAAGATATGCATTTGCCTGTGTTAGCCAAAGTGTTGTCCATTTATAGGTCATGCATTAGTGTCATTTTCCAGCATCATCTAGTTCTTCATGCATTCGGTGTAGCCTCTCGTCGATGCATCCATCAGCTCCTGATGGTACATTGCAGGTTGGTTCAGCAAGCACGCTAGCACACACACACATACACACACACGCACACACACACACACACACACACACACACACACACACACACACACACACACACACACACACACACACACACATACACACACACGCACACACACACACACACACACGCACACACCTTTCTTACAAAGGAATAAGCTTTATTCTTCTCATATTTCCTTCCATCTTCCTTCTCTCCTTCCTACTATCTATGATGCAATATACTAACCCCAACTCTGATGAAGTTGGGACGTTTGGTAAACAGTGAATAAAATCAAAATGCTATCATTTTCAAAACACTCAATCTATTCATTAGATGGAGAATAGTGAAAAGACAACATATTAAGTGTTAAAACCGAGAAAAAATATTGTTTTGGGGGACATATGTACTCATTTCTAATTTGAGAAATCCAACACGTCTCAAAAGAGTTGGGACGGGGACAATAAATGGCAGCAAATGTCGAGGAAGACTAAAAACAAAACAAAAGACAACACTTAACAGTTAAATACATTAACCGATGAGATGATTTTATATAAAAAACAGTGTTAATTCCTATCTTGGACATGATTTCACCAGCTTAAATGGTGGGTGTATTCCTTGTCATGTTTTGCAATGTTTTCCTTTCTGTAGTGCTTACAGTGTGACAGGTCTTGACCAAAAACCCACCATTTTATCACATGCTGGTCCTTATGATGGAGCCAAACTGTTAAAACATAGTAGAGAATGCAATTTGACCTTACTATGTGGCAGTAATCGAAGATCTCCCTTCAAAATATAATGCATGAGTGGCTTTTCATGCTGTTTAAAACCCATTTATACCATTCAGCACTGTATTTAACTCTACAGATGAGTGAGAACATCTTAACCAATGCACTACTGCATCCGCATGCCATCATGGAGGCTGACTTTTGAAGCTAGCACTAACACAAGTTGGATGGTCCATTTTCACTGTAGCACAGGATGTGCAATGCTCTATTATTGTCAAAAAGAATGGACTTCTACAACTTCTGCTGACTTCTGTAAGCAAAGGACAGTTTCCCATGTCTTCTGGGTCTATTTCAAGTGAGCTCAGGTGCTTAGGAGAATGTTAAACCCCTGTGTCATTTTCATGCATTAAGCATTCTTAATATGGTCAATTTTCAATAGCTCTAGCACTCCAGGAATTAGAGTGAGACTACAGCCAATATATATTTCATGATGTCATGAACCTATACAATGATTTTATTAACAAAAATATGTCTTATATACACTCAATCGTGGTAAATCAAAGGGAATTCAAAAATGTATGTAATAACTATGGTAATTATTCCCTTTGCATCTTTAATTCTGAGTGATCTTATACCTGGACACCTATATTGTCCGTCAGTACAATTCATTTTGAAATGTTCTTCTTTGTTGTTTTATCTTATTTGGATGTTTACTAAATTTCACTGATCCCCGTCCCAACTCTTTTGAGACGTGTTGGATTTATCAAATTAGAAATGAGTACATATGTCCCCCAAAACAATATTTTTTCTCGGTTTTAACACTTAATATGTTGTCTTTTCACTATTCTCCATCTAATGAATAGATTGAATGTTTTGAAAATGATAGCATTTTGATTTTATTCACTGTTTACCAAACGTCCCAACTTCATCGGAGTTGGGGTTTGTAGTTTCTTTTTCTTCTCTTTTCTCTTTCTCTTTTTACTCTTTAGCACATTGGATGACAAGTATGTATGATAATGTGCTATTTAAGTAATTTGATTGATTGATTGATTGATTGATTGATTGATTGATTGATTGATTGATTGATTGATTGATTGATTGATTGATTGATATATGACCAAGTGTCCATCAGTAAGAGATGTGAATGACTGTAGGATGAACCTGACCTACAGTATGCCCACACTGAAACAATTAAATGTATTACTGCAATTTGGTTTTCTGTTACTATTGATAAACCCTGACAGATCTGTGTTGCTTCAGATAAGAAACATAATCTACTCTGTGTGATTCCATGTTAACACAAAGTAGCTTGAACATTTTGTAACCAGCAATTTAGTACTCGCTTGTTGTGTGTGCCAATGATCCAATTAATTTCACTGGATGTAGTATAAAAATGGGTGCAGTATAAAAAAACAACATAGCAGTGTCCCAGTGGGTCCCAGAGTACTCTCTATGTGTTGAATTAACACTGCATTTTTACTGTGTATATAGGAACTGAAACAACAAGAAACTAGAGGAGCTACAACTTTAGCAGGCAAGCTGAGGTTTCTATTCGACTCTCTCTATTGGTAAGTGCACTACAGCCAGGGCACTGACATAGGGTGACCAGATTTTTGTAGTCTGAAACCGGGACACTTCGTGCATGACTGAAGGACAATATTTGGCGGGCAGGTTTGGGGGTCCTCCCCTGGGAAAATGTGTATTTTTTAGATGCCATTTCCTGCATTCTAATCAATTTTAGAGGGAGGAATGACAAATTGCAACTGACTCCTTCAGACTTTCTATACAAGCGCTGGCTGCCATTAATTGTGGCAGGTAAACATGTAATCTTTTCCATATATTTACCCTGATAGACATGGCGCAATGTGGTGGGTGGCCAAAACCGGGACATATTTATGTCCCGAGAGAGTTTGCTTGGGACCTGGGACACACAACTCCAAACCGGGACTGTCCCGGTTTAACCTTATAGCCTACTGACAGCTTTGGCAGGGCCCAGGACAAAGTAATCTGCCCCCCCCCCACCCCCAGCCCAATAGCTACAATGTAATGACTACCCCCTTTGTCCCCCCCTGTCGGCACCCCTGATTAACAGCCATACCCTGTGCTAGCTGTGCCGGTGTGTTCTGTGTCCAGATGTAGGCTACACTCCACAGATGCTACCCCACAGCACTTACTGTATGTCCCTGGCTCTAGTGAAGCTCTATGGCTAATGACTGAGACAGCTTGATAGATCCCGCTGAAACCTTTCTCTCCAAACTCTGTGGCTATAGTGCAACTACGACACCGTACCACCAGGCTTACAAGCAGCACGATGCATCAAGCAATCAAGATACTGAACACTCAACCCACTCTCCCTTCACTGTCAGCCTCTAGCCAGCCAGGCCACTGACAACGCTCCCCCCCCTCATCCCCACCACCATATCTGCGACTGAACACTCCACCTGCACTACTACATCTGTGACTGAACTTTCAACCTGCACTAACTCAAAACATACACATGCACACACACACACACACACACACACACACACACACACACACACACACACACACACACACACACACACACACACACACACACACACACACACAAGCACACTGCACTTTCTGCACTAAACCCAAACATACACACACTGACACACAACTCATACTCACACACATACACACACACACACACACACACACACACACATATACACAGGTACACACACACAGACGCACACCGCACTTTCTACCTGCACTAAACACACACACACACACACACACACACACACACACACACACACACACACACACACACACACAC
>NC_085869.1:54130213-54160213 GCF_034702125.1 Engraulis encrasicolus
CTCTCCATCTCTCTCTCACACAGACACAGGCACACACGCATGCACATACACACACATAGAAACACACACACACACACACACACACACACACACACACACACACACACACACACACACACACACACACACACACACACACACACACAACACACACACATACACACACACACACACACACAAACACACATACATCCTTTCTCTCTCTCTCTCTGTCTCTTGCCACACACACACACACACACACACACACACACACACACACACACACACACACACACACACACACACACACACACACACACACACACACACACACACACACACACACACACACACACACACACACTCTTTCTGTTTCTCTCTCTCTCTCTCCCCCTTCTCCCTCTCCCCCCCTCCATTTTTCTTGACTGGGGTTCTTTATAGTTTTTCAAAGTCCTACAGGGCCTCCTCAGCCTTGGGTGCTGAAGTAGTGTTCTCTTTTTTTCTATTTCTCGCAGGCTGAAGCATGGCACCCAAGGCCCACTCATGTCTGTCCAGGGTTTTGTGCAAAGGGCTTTCATGCAGGTTTGTGAGTGGTCGTTTTTGTGCTATGAGGAGGAAGAGGAAGAGCTGCATGATGCTTTGATGTGAGTTGGTTTATATTTGTGTGTTTTTACCAGAGACCTCTCTGTTTTTACACAGCATCATTAGCGAAACAGCGCATGCAATAGATAACATGCAGACACACATACAGACAAAGGCGCACATACCTACTGCACATTCAGATACACATGCATTGTGCACACATGCACTGTACACGCACGCATGCACACACACACGCACAAACACACACACTTCCCTCGGCCTCCAGCTTCTTGTTTATCTTCTTTCCTAACAGAGCATCTATAGATTATATGAGGTCCAGCTTGCACCCATAAGCAAACGTTCCTTGTTATCAACACAATAATACATTGGTTGCACAGCAATTGGCTGACATGAAAGGCTAGTTCAATCTGTTTCTTTTCGAGGTTTGAAAACACATATAGCCATGCTATGAAGTCATCATATAATTTGTTATGGATAATTTATAGTACAGGTTTTTTTACCTGATCGCCAAAGCTCTTTTTGTAACTTATGCTGTTTTTGCACACGTATACAACAACCTCTCCCAAAATCAGCTAAACTGTGGAAAACCAAACACGGTTTGCTTAACTCTACACACTCTAACTCTAACACTACAGCGACAAAATGAAATGTTTTTTGTTTTTTTGTCAAATCAAATAGTTAACATCACATTGCACACATTGCAGCAACTAGACATATAGGCAGTAAAAAATTATGAACACACTTTGCCTTCTCTATTCACAAAGTATAACATTTTGAGGAGGTTAGGAGTCTAGGCGTGTCTTCATCATTTCAAAATTGTGTTTAAAGCAGTGAGTTGTGTCAGAGATAGTCTGCATAAGGAGATGAAATACTTCAGAAAGCGCCCATACCCATAGGAATGAACGGGGACAATTCGTAGCGATAGCATAGCTATTATGGAGTGTGCTTGAACATATCGCACCTGTTCGGCAACAAGAACCAATTGCTTGCTGAGCTGCTCTGTCATTTATCTAATCATCTTGCCGCCTCGACGCGTAAGCTTTTACGATTACTCAAACCTAATCGGTATGCCCTCAGAATCTGCTTCTGCTGGTCGGTTGCTGATGACATGTGCGCTTCACGTCGGGTAGCTACGGAACAGAGTCCGCCACCACTTGATCCCACAGGCCGCGGTGCAGAACGTGTCTCGTGAAATTCTGTGCATGTGCAGTTCAACACATCAGTAAGAAAATGATGATTTACAGCGTTGTTTTCATATATAAGGCCAATCTGAGATAGCCATTATAAACTAGTTTTCATTGCGATTCCAACCATATGGGTTGTGGGTGGCTCCGTTGTTCCACTTCTGTGTAATCATTCATTTTAGGATGCCCATGGTCTTAATAATCTGAAATTGCAGCCCTGAGGTGTAGCCAAGATGGCCGCCGAGTGAGAGGACTTATTCTAAGTGACTTTGGTTGTGTTCACTGTTATGCAAAGCGAGTGTCGTGCAATGGATTGTTTTTGTTGCATTTTGTAAAGATTTGGTTATAGGTTTTGTGCATCTCTGTAAAGGGTTTTGCAAAATCACCCAAAGTTACAAAAAAAAATGTGCCTCAGTGTACAGAGAAAAACTGCCAAAATAAAAGACACGAGGCTGGTTTACAACTGAGAAAGATCCATGTGACCTAACGTGGTAAGGATCAAGCAAAAGAAAAGAAGACCAGAGGATAGAGGAATTACAATAACGTCGTCTCAAGGGCTTTTGCAATTTGCCGTAACATTTTTTTAATGGCCGTGTACCCATTAGTGGTAGGTAAGGATAAAAAGTTCATCATCATCAAGGAGCTCAAAGAACAGCCGTTTGAAGGTTTAAAAAAAAAACGAGAAGAAGGAAGGCAAGGGAGGTAAAGATGAAAGGAGCAAACGGAGAGATGTGACTAAATGGTGTAATGATGGCTCTAGATCACTGAGGGAGAGGATGAGGAGAGAAGGAGCCTTGTTGATGATGTAAAGACTGAAGTAAATAGGGTTACAAAAGAACTGAGAGAACAGACATATTTGAAGGAAATATTTACGATGAAAAAAAATTTAAAGAACAAAGAGGAGATGTGACTAAAAGACATAGAGAGCATCACCTTGACAAATGCATCAAGCCTAGATGGAGATTTCTCCCGCAAACCTCTCATATGTTTGTTGGCGAGACCGAACTTCGCTATTTGCTGGAATTCTAAAATCTAACCTCCTCCATTCCGCTGCCGTCTTTACTTTGATCTTGACACATACTGAACATCTCGTGTCAAACAAGATAAATGCTTCCCACTAAATGACCCACTGTGTTTTGTTTGTGCTTTAGGTGATAAGCACATTGTTAAATTCCATCAGTTGGCTCTTTTTGTTGTGACCTTGGCACAGCACAGGATCGTAAAAGCATGTCCTTATTGATTGGTAAGCAATATAAAACAGACGCAAAAAAACTACCTCATGCTGCCCAACTAATACGTAGGTAGGCCTAACCATGACAGGGTGCATGATATAACACACAACTACTCAATAACACTGATTAATTGGCCTAACAGAGCATAAAAATAAAGTATTATTTTGACTGTAAAGCTGGAGGAAGCCATCACTACTGAGGTGCTGTTACCATTCAATTACATTCTATTTGTCTGGATGCATTCAGCTACAACATGGTACGGTAGGCTGTGCACCGCACACATTACAATAACACGTTCGCTCATCCATAACGCAGCCAGTAATTAGTGGCTGTGAGCTTATACACCTTCCGATTCTGCAAAAGACAGCACCCATAATTGTAGCCATCCTTTTCTTTTATACATTATATCACATGATTATATGAAATGATGGCTAATGCAGGAGCTCTTTGTGTGCGTACGGCTTTAGCTGTCATTGTAATCACTACGTTGTGCAGAGTTCGGGCTGCCTTTGAGTCCCACGGGGAGTGACAGTGGCGGTGTGGCAGCAGTGGTGGTGTTTCATTAACCCCAGTGCTCACTGTCAGGAAGTGGGGTTGTGTTGGCTGGGATTAGGTCACGTACTGTACTGTTTGCATTGCACTGCTTCTCATAGGGACTCCGGGTGCACTAAGTGTAATGCTGTCAGCGATGAATGATTTATGTTTACATGCAGGAACACACATACGTGCACACGTATTCAAGCATGCTCAGACATGCACACACGGCCATGCACACACACACGTGCATGCACACTCAAACACACGCATGCATGCAGACACACACACGCACGCACAAATGCGCACACGCGGGCGCACACACACGCAAGCGCGCGCGCGCGCACACACACACACACACACACACACACACACACACACACACACACACACACACACACACACACACACACACACACACACACACACACACACACACACACACACACACACACACACCTGTATATGCCAAGCCTCTCCTCCACCCCACCGCCTACACACTGAATAAATCAGACAAACAAACCCAATCATCTGTGTTTACACTCTCTTTTTTGTAGTCTACTCCTTTTGGCATCCCATCAAGCTCAGTAGGGGGAAAGGCTTGTTGATATATCATTAGCAGACATATTGGTATAGTCTATAATCCAGAAAGCATTTTCCCTAAACACAACAGATGGAAGACATGCTAAAACACTCCTAGTAGTACCGTAGTCGTAATCATAAGGCTCGCAAAAATTACCCACATGTGGGTAAAAAGATGAAGCAAAAAAACAGGACCAACACTGCGACCAAAGGGTGGAGCAAAATGCTAAGCGTGAAATAATAAGGAAAAACAACACAAACAAATGCACAAAAAAAGCAGAGATAA
This sequence comes from Engraulis encrasicolus, assembly GCF_034702125.1. Lineage (NCBI taxonomy): Eukaryota > Metazoa > Chordata > Actinopteri > Clupeiformes > Engraulidae > Engraulis > Engraulis encrasicolus. The sequence continues at coordinate 54,134,614 of NC_085869.1, forward strand.
CTCATTTCCCAGCACAGCAGGTAGGAGGCTGTGTTTATGTCAAATTGCAGGTAACAAATGTGGCAAGCTTCCAGCCACAACAGCGTCTGGCGCACTAATTGCAACATTGACTTTCAGTAATTTACATCTGGGACCTACCATACACGGCTGCTGTATCTATCCTCATACACACCCAGCGCCACCGACGCAGGGTTGAAAAACAACCAGCAAACACTAAAGAGAAGGCCCCCACCACTAACGAAACGCCCCACCAAGGTTGTGTTGAATTCCCGTGGAGGGCATTTTCTGATGTGTGGTATAACGTCACATGATGGGAGTCACTTTGGATTAAAAATGTGGTGCTAAATAAATTGAGGAAAGAGTGAAAGAGATTATGTGTTTATCTCCGGCGTGGGCCTGAAAGTTGTCTCTCTTGTTGTTGTCGCTTCTGTCTTTGGAGGTTTTTTGATGTTTACCGAAGCTAACTGAAAAATGTTTTTTTATTATTTTTATTTGCCTGGTACCCCCCACCGATTGCCCTCTGATGGGTTGAAACTGTCACTGGAATCATCTCCTGCTGGCTCAGACATGAAAGCAGTGAATGATGTACAAAAAAAAGACAAAAGTGACAACAGTCAGGTTGTTGTACACCCTTTCTTGTCAATATGTACTTTTTACAATGTGACTTTCTAGCAACCCTCAGCTGTTCAGAATAACAGAAGAGAAAGAGAAAGGAAACAAGATTTTGAAAATTTAATCAGGTCTGCTTCTGTCTCTCTGATATTCCTGAGTGAGTGAGCGACATCTGTGAACCAGTCATTCTTTTTTGAAAAGTGTGACACCTTTGGAGCCAGAATCACAGAACGGAATCTGTCCTCAAACGCTTCCGTGCAAATTGGAAACTGCTTGATGGATTGAAAGGGCGGCTAGATTGACAATCAAGCGAGGAAGGCGAAGTGTCTGGCACTCTCTGCCACTCCACATCCTCTCCCCACCACAGCATGCCAATCATGATAAGCAGCCCCCCCTTCTGAATTGTCAGCTTCCTTATCATCCTCCAGGTACTGTGACACAGTGGAGTATTATTAGTTGTGCGTGCCACAGTTCCTTTCAGGCAATGCCTTATTCATATTTCCCCTTTAATGTGCAGCAAGACAGCAGAGCATCCCAAAATATTTGTGATAACTCGCTAGAAGACAAGTTTATTAAGTTTAGCGGTATGTCACGTGTTGAACCATCGCCTTTTTCAGGAGACACACACACACTTGTTTAATCTCCACAGGATATTGATTTTGGAAGGTAATTAAACAGCACACAGCTCAGTCAAATCCACACATACACACAGACCTGAAGTCGTGTGTTTGAGTGTTTGACTATGTTTATTTATACTTTTCCCCCGCTTAAAACTGAAGGTGACAGAAAATAAATAAACAGAGGTGTATATAAAAGGGAATAAAATCAATTTGTCAGCAGGGTGCTCTTAGTATGGGAAATATTCAGATTTATTTTTGTACAGCAGAACAAACAAAATTAGATGGCTTTATTAAACAAAGTGTCAAAGTGTCGTTAAGAATATGTTGGTTATAATCATGTCTTTAAACTCAGCTCAGTTGAACAGGTTTATCAGGCAGGAAGGATATACCGAGCTGTACAATTTTGGAATCAAGAATAGTAACATATAACAGTTCCCTAGAAGGTCATTCTTGCAATTATATCAACAAACTTGCTTGAATAATTACTTTGAGTTATCTGACAATTTCATTAGTTCACAATCTGCAATTTTGATTAAGCATGTATGCATACAGCTTTGCTCTCGCTGGAGAATTGACTTCTCGTTATTGTGCGGCCCTTGCAGGAGAGCGGCTGTCCACAAGTTCCTCTTTTCCACTGCCGTTTTTCTGGTAGGCCTGTTTTTCTGTTTTTTCTGGTATAGCTTGACACAGCGCGACTCGGCCGCCACTTTTTGCTGTACGATTTAGCTGTGTGGTGCCTGTTCAAAAAGCAAAAAGTGGTGGCCAAGTTGCGCTGTGTCGAGCTGTAGGACTACCAGAAAAATGGCAGTGGAAAAGAGACAATGGTGGACCTATCATCAAAGTGCTTCATGGGTCAGCAGAGCACTGTACTTGAGAAGCTGAGATAGCTGGATTACATGGCGTATTGGGCAAGATCGCTGTCCTTGGTGCTGAAGTACTGCCACGATCGAGAAATGTCTAAGTGGTAAACTTTCTTGAGCTCAGGAGTACAGGGTGCCACTGAGAGCTCAGGCAGTATCTGCGCCCGCAGATATGTGCGAGGTCTGAGCGGACACGCCCCCCATTTGATGATGGTCAGTGTGCAATGGAGTAAGTTGAACTGGAGAGGAAGCTAGGGCAGGACGCCTGACAAATCGATCGAAAAGTGGAAGGAAGGCAAATGGGGAGGCAGTGGGCGCGAGCAAGAAAGCAAATTTCTGACTGGAGATGGGTGAGCAGAGAATAAATACTGTGTAGTTAATTCGGGGTGTTCCAAATTTTGGTGCGGTGAAATTCCACAGAATGGTGGCTGAGCGGAGAATGAGATGCAGGTGGAATACGCATGCCTATCTTGAATTCCGACAAATGACAGTTGAGCAGAAAATAGAATGCGGGTGGTTAAGTAGGGCACGTCAAATGTCATTATGCTTCTCCCGAACTTCCGTTTTGAACAAAATGTGCATTTAAGTAACGGAAAGGTGGTGATGAGGTGACCGATTGGAAATAGTGTTAAGGTACAGATGAAGAACTTGTGATGGTGGACTGGATTTGGTAAGTGACTAGCAGTTTTCAGAAGAAAGATCACACACTCTTTTTGACATTCTTCTTTTGTTGTATGTTTATTCATTGATGAGATGACGCTCACATAACTTTTTTGTTCACCACAGGGACTGGGCACAAGTCAAGCAACAAATGACTCTAGCAACCCACGATGCAAAATTTGAAGGTTCTACAGTTCGTGGGGAAACATAGGGAAAGTTTTCCAGGGAAACAGGTTCTTGGATGAAACCCTGAGGAACCTGTTGGTTCCTGGAACCACAACCAGAACCACAAGGTTCATCAGCAAACCTTTTTAGAGGTTCATCTCAGCTCGTCAATTTCTGACTACCTTTGACCAGACTGCAATTTTTGACATCAAATGTATGCCCTTGGAGTCAAAATGTGACATGTCCCTCAAAGACACCCCCTTGTGGCATCATAACTTCACTCATGGTTAGGGTTCGGGAAAGGTCAAGGTTTAGGTCACCTAGTCAACATGCCACGTTGCAGGTATGCCCTCGACATCAAAAAGTGCAGTCCAGTCAAAGGTAGGCAGAAACTGACGAGTTGGGATGAGACTGTGTTGCCCCAACACAGATTCCCTAAAGAACCTTTAGGAGTTATTTTGTTTGCCACTCTGGGGAAGCCCCTAATGGTTCCCTGAGCAGTCTGGTGGGGTTCTTTCAATCACCTATAAGTTCAGAAGGCTCTTAGGAGTTCCTTCCATTGACAACTGAACCTTGTAATGCGTGCAACGTACATATTGATGGACACCATTTTAAATTAATCAAACTGCCATTCATTCACAGTCGTGTCCACAGCTAACATTTTAAGTCAGGAATGCTTTTATATGGAAAGGTAATTAAACATGTAGGCTACTTCACGGCATCTTCTTCACAGATGAAGGTCGGGGTATGCACAATTAGGCAGCTACCAGGCAGTCAGTAATGACCAGACCCTGCCTCCTCTCTGATGCGAGGGCACTTTGCCGAATGCTGCTGATTGTGCCATTAAAGTGAATAGACCGTCCTAACACGTTACAGTGATTTTCTTCTTTATAATAGCCACTAAAAAAAACATTAATAACCTCTGCCGTAACGATAAATGTTTGGGCCTCTGATTAACATTGTGTCATGTTTAATTCTGCTAATTGTCCATTCAGTTGTAACAGAAGTTCATTGTAATTTGAAGTGAGCAGGGAGTACATTGCTATTCAGCACCTTAAACTTTAACATTCCATTTACATAATTAACTACTAGCTCGTGTAATGGTGACATATTCATTAGAAATTAATGTTTGAGTGTTCTTCAATGTATTTTTTTTTCAGATTGACCAGATATTAAGTGGTAACAAATCTGCCTGTGGCAATGCAGGGCCCTAGTTTTATCTTTTGTCTTTTATCCAAGTTTATTACAGATGGGAAGACTATAGTCAGAAAGTGGAGAAGACGCGCTCACACTTTTGCCTAAATAGGCTACTTAACAATTCTTTACTGGGTGCTGAATCCCACAAAAACTTGAATGAATAAATGAAGCGAAGGACAGCACTCTTCAGATTTGGGCGAATAAACAAAGAAGAAATCTGAAGAAGACTATAGTCAGAGAAATGTTAGTAGATTGAACATACTTGCAGTTAAAGGTGGAATAAACAAAGCAAAGCAAAAGCAAACAAATCAAGAGAAAACACAAAGCAAAACAAAAAAAACCCAACTGAAATGTGCACAAGGGCAAGATACAAAAGCACAGATCAGGTGAACAAATGAGCTCAAACTAACAGCATAGCTAGATTGTTGCTCTGTTGTTGAAACTTGCAGTCCTTTGCCATGGAAAGTAAAGGTTACACAAGGATTGTCCAAGTAAGAGAGTCCAGGGTCATTGCAGGCCTACAGAATTTCCTCATACAGTATACTTAACTGTCTGCCCTTAAAGCATGTTTCAAAGCTTACAGAAACACAAAGAGCCTCAATATGTGAAAGATGGGATTCTCTATAGTTCACAATAACAACTGGGCAAGGTCTGCACTTCGACACTTGAACCTGAACTTGAAACCTTACTTGGGTATTGAAACTGTATTATAGGAGAGTCAAAGGATGATCTGTACAGTGTGTACATTCATCTGTACAGCGTGTTACAGGCAAGGTTAGTTTTCTTGCTGTCATTGATAGCTTTAAAAGAGAGTCTCACTGAGAGAGTCCCATGGCCAATGTGACACAGCACACTACAGCAAACATGCACAAAACAAACTTGCATGTGTGCCTCACCCATGCAAGGGGGCTGTCCAACAAGTGTCCAAAGAGAGCAGTGGCAGCAGCGAGGAAACCATGCTGACTACCCCTACCCAGCATTGCCCCATTGAGCCCATCAATTTAGTAAGAATCTATAAGCATGGCCGTAACTACCATTGAGGACACAGAGGTCATGTCCTCTGTATTTCTTTCAGCAATGTAAAATGTAACTATGATAAATTGATATGTAATCTAAAATGATAAATTCAATCTGTATACTCCACCCCCATTTATCCCCAAGATAGTGATTAATGAAAACAAACTTAAGAGTTTGACTGAGTGTTTGCAATACAGCACGCAGTATTTGACCTCGGTATTTGAAAATGTGTAATTACGGCCCTGTCTGTAAGAACAGCCCAGAGTGGTTATGCAACAAAAACAAAACTGTTGCTGCATTTTAACAAAAAAAGCACAATGCATAGGACTAACATGCAGCTTAAGCGCAGTTAAACTTGATACATTCACCGTGTTTGTAAACACGATATTGTGAGGAGGGGCAAGACACATGGCAGCCAACCACGTGAACTAATGTTTTGACCGACAGCGGTTTCAAACAATTGGAGGTTGAGTCGTGCGCAGTTAGTTTCGCACAGTCAGGGGGAAAAAAAAATTCAGAACCCATGTATACCCTACTCCAGAATCCAGAGTCAGTAGAATTAATATTGTCAGATAGTCTTTTGTTTATTTTTTGGGAAGAGGGGCATAGTGGTCGGTCAAAGCAGACAAAACTTACCCAAGCCATATTAACCTTTCAGTGGCCACTGCTGTTCAAGGGCAGTTTACTATTTACAGGATCTAAATCCCCCTGCTATGCATCCGCAGTGCAAAGGTTAGGCTGCACATTATGGAGCTCATTTAGTCTGTTTGATTAATGTTTACAGTGTGCTTGTTTAAACCCCAGGGTAGGCCAAGGGTCAGCAGCTCCCCAGTGGAGGAACATAGAAGTGATTTTGGAATGGGCAGTTACTATACGGTTTCGTCGGTTTATTATCGGTACATTACCAATCACACACGTTGCCATTCACAGCTGCAGGTGTGTGTGTGTGTGTGTGTGTGTGTGTGTGTGTGTGTGTGTGTGTGTGTGTGTGTGTGTGTGTGTGTGTGTGTCTGTGTGTGTGTGTGTGTGTGTGTGTGTGTGTGTGTGTGTGCGTGTGTGTGTGTCTGTGCGTGTGTGTGTGTGTCTGTGCGTGTGTGTGTGTCTGTGCGTGTGTGTGTGCGTGCGTGTGTGTTTGATCTGCCTAATGGCTGAATGTGGAGTGTCGTGCCATACAGTAATCTGGGCTGCAATATACAGTATGTTATAATTTGTGTATTTGAGTATGTTGCTGGGCACCTCAACTCTATTAAAAACAGTTACTCTACTCTGCTTGTATTCTACATATCTTTTTGACTTCTATCCACGATTAGCTGTTGGTAATCCCCAATGGCTTATCACAAACAGAAAACAAGGGACAAATGCACTTACAGTATGCACACTAGGAATGTGACTAGATGTTAGCAAGGAGAACAACTTTAAAAAGTGTACGGCTGTCATAAATGTTATTACTTTAACAATGACCATGCAAGCTATTCTACTGCAGCCAGGTTCTTAATGAGTTTTTTTTTTCCCGTTTTCCTTTTTTAATGTTTCAGTGGGTTTGTTTGCCAGTGTCATTCCTGGAGGCAAATTGTGTGTGGGAATGCAGCCAACATGTACAGCCTGCAGTAGAAGAGCAAAAGCCTTGGGAGAATAATGTGAGCTAACCGCAAAGTAAACTTAATAGCTTTAATCTTTAAATTAAGTCCTGAAGTAGAAAGCCATGCTGATGTAAATTTTTTGGTCTTCAATTGACCCAGTCGGCTCCTCTGGCCCGCCCATTAAACTGCATTTTTTCCCCCTCCGAATGCTCTACCCGTGGTCGTGCGGTGCCAATCACTGCCAGTCATTTGGCATATTAATTAGCCACTACATACAACGGGTGGAGCAAACGTGGGGGAAAACAAGCAGTTTCATGGGCGGGCCCATAGTTCCCGACTGGGTCTATTAGGCCTAGGGGCAGTCATGGACACGCAGTTAGGGTGTCAGGCTTGTCAGGGAGCTCACAGGTTCCCGGTTCGATTCCCAACCTGCAAGGTTGGTTGGGGGAGTAATTAACCAGAGCTCACCCCATCCTCCTCCATGACTGAGGTATGCTGAGCATGGCACTGTCCTGCTACACTGCTCCCATGGGGTGGCCCCATTGCACGGGTGAGGCATAAATGCAATTTTGCTGTGTTCTGGGGAGTGCTGTGCCACAATGACAATGGGAGTTTCCCTGGTGGACTTTCATTTTCACCATGCCTTATCTTCTTTCGCCTCTTGTCTAAAGCACACTCCTAGTCATCAAAAGCTCATGTAACTCCAAACTTGATTGAACCTCTGCTGATTAGAAGTGCCCACTGCAGAGAAAGAGAGAGAGAGAGAGAGAGAGAGAGAGAGAGAGAGAGAGAGAGAGAGAGAGAGAGAGAGAGAGAGAGAGAGAGAGAGTGTTTTTGTGAGCGAGAGTATGTGAGAGATGCCCCTCCCAATCTATGGTTCAATCCTGATTCAAACAACCTAAAATCACCAATTCAACTAAATACAGGGAGGGATTATTATGAAGTGATAGCCTACCATAAAATTATGTATGCCTGAAATGAGGATGACATGCCTGCCTGCTTTAATAGGCACATCCTCTGTTTTATTGGTCGCTGTATATTTCATAAAGGACATCTCCATTGTGACTGCTGCTGGCGACCCAGTTCAAGACTCGTTCATTCATGAGTTATTTACCGTCCCAGTGTCGGCTATAAGTACACACGTTCATCAGTGGATCGAGCCCCTGCACGTCCTCCTTTCACTGCCACGAGAATAGATGCTGTGTTTACTTATTGATGCTTTACTTATTTATTTATTTATTTAGCGTTTGTGCTGCTTGCGTGTTTGGTCGCCTCTGTGCTCAGACTCAAGGTTTCTGCGGCAGTGGATCAGGCATTTCGTAGTTTGTATGTATACAGTATGTGGACTGGTGTTAGGCAGGAAGAAATCAGTTTATATTTCTGAGTATAGACCTTTTGAATCTTCCTGTCCTGTCCTCAATTATTGAACATGCGTCACATATGACTGAACTAATTACAACAGTAGGCCTACTTTGTGAAATAAAGAATATGGTCATAATATGGACATCTGCCTGATGAGAAAGGAAATGACTGAAACATAGTAGCCTACATGACAATGCAGCCTGATCTCCAAAATTCCGTGTTCCTGGACACGGAATTGTTTTCCGTGATGGGCACACGGAAGTGCTTTCTAAAGGCTATTACCACAACACTGTGTTAACTCTATCATTAGAAAATACATACCAAATGCTAATCCTAAACAAAATAATGCTATAGTTATTTAAGTTGTGCCCTGACCAAAACATTCACTAACCTTAACCTGTCATTAAAGACATATTTTTGAGAAATACCTTTTCCAGTTGGTTGCTAGGCTATCAAATTCATATAATGAATGAAAGAAAACTAGCTGTGCCCAGACCAAAACAATCCCTAACCCTAACCTGTCAGTAAGAAATGTTTTTTTGGCAAAATCCTTGCTCCTGGACACAGATTTTGTGTCCTTAACATCCGTGTCCAGGAGCACGGAATTTTTGGAGATCATGTTGGACAATGTTATGACGTAATGCCACTGGCCACTCACTCAATTGCCTTACAATGTCCCTTCCAGCACTCAGTTATTGAACATGATTTTTAAACTAAACTAATACATGCGGTACATTCTGAAGTAAAAACTATGATAAACAAAAGTTGACATATGCATGTTAAAAGAGAAACGGCTGAAACATAATATATGACAGCGATACGAAATAATGCCACTGGCCATTCAACTCAATTGCCTTATCTGTAATGCTGGCATTATTTCCCTATTCCCACGTCGGCTCTTCCAAACTGTAATTTAATAGCGTGATTATTCCTAGAAAAATGCTGATGTAATATGTCCCATGAATTTTGATGCGGGCATTTAAATTGCTTTCCAGTATGGGCTCACATTTTTTTATTCTTCTTTTCTTTACTTGTTTTTTTTAAGATTCCCATTTTCAGCGGCCATGTTTTGAGCTGGCTGCCTGCAGAGCAGCTTGTTAATTGACCTTTTTAGTCAGCAATCCCTCGGGGACGGGGTCTCTCTCCCCATTCTCTCTCGCCGTGGCAATTTTATTAGTCTAATGGCTCAGCTCGCCACGTCTGTTGTCACATGCAAATAAACAAACATGATGAGATGACAGCCGCAGATTACAATTAAGATTGGCTCACTACACCAAGCAGCCACAGGCTATTAAATAGGCCAATTGGGTGTGTGTTGTTGCGTCAGTGTGTGTGTGCGTGTGTGTCAGTGTGTGTGTTTGTGTGCGTGCGTGTGTGTGTGTGTGTGTGTGTGTGTGTGTGTGTGTGTGTGTGTGTGTGTGTGTGTGTGTGTGTGTGTATGCATGTGTGTGTGTATGCATGTGTGTGTGTATGCATGTGTGTGTGTTTGTGTGTGTGTATTTGAGTGTGTGTGTATTTGAGTGTGTGTGTATGTGTGTGTGTGTGAGTGTGTGTATGCATGTGTGTGTGTCTCTGTGTGTGTTACGCATTGTCTAATTTGTGGCACCGGGATTAGCATGCAGGAGCCCCCTTCGAGCGCAGTGTTTGACATGAGATTGGGTAGCGCCATGCAATGATCGAAAGGTCGTCATTCCTTCCTGGTTTGGCTGAGCGGAATTGATTACGCTCTCTATTTACCCTGGACGCAGCGTCTATTGGCATGCAAATAAATATGCAGATGAGGAGTCGGCAGAGGACTAGACTGTGGACGGGGGATTCGTTGGCATTCAGTAAATATTCAAATTGCAAGAGTGCAGAGCAACACATCTAATCAGAGCGGAATTCTACAGTAGGCATCGGGGGCAGTAGGCGGTTGAGTTAGCGCTGCATTATTAAATTGCAGAGCACATTCAGAAGCTAGCGAGCTATTGTAATGTGCAGATCATGAAATCAGCTTCCTTTTCACCCCTCTTTGATTGTGAGTCTGATGAATGTGGGTGGAGGGAGAGAGAGAGAGAGAGAGAGAGAGAGAGAGAGAGAGAGAGAGAGAGAGAGAGAGAGAGAGAGAGAGAGAAAGAGCGTAAGAGAGAGCAAGAGCTATCAGAGGAGACAAACTGAAAGAACTAGAAAGGGGAATCTCGATAATTTGTGCTGTAGTTTAGTTTCTTGTTACCCAATCTACACCATGCTGATAATTGGCTCTGTGTTTAGGATTAGAATGCTAATGCGGCCCAATTTCTGTTATCAGTGAGCAAAGATCCTGTGAAAATATATCCGAATTGTTTGCCATTCGTGGCCAGTGATCTTAGGATCTTTTTCAATGTTTATACGTACAGTAATTGATTGGCTTTGTGAGGTAGCCATTAATACTGTGATGACAGTTGTAATGTAAGTGAAATAGTTTTGTTATAACCAGGGCCGCTGACATCTTTTGCTGGGCCTAGGACAAAGTCATATCGAAGGGCCCCCTCACCCAGTACCTACAATGTAATGGAAACCCAATTTTGGGCCCTCTGTCTACCGGAGTCCAGGACAAATGACCCCTTTGTCCCTCACCTGTCAGCTTCCCTGGTCATAACTGCAGTTGACTATGACTGAACTCTTTTCCAGCTTTTGGAAATGTGATCCACTAACCAAGTCCGTTCGTATTCTATCCCAACTGCTCCTCTGAGAACACATCAACCACGTCCGGCACGGGTCATTTGCAGACACCTTCCTGTCTCGCTCCCCATTCGCTTCCTGTCCACCTCTCAAACTGTCCTGTCATCAATAAAGTTGAAAAAGGCCAAAAAATATAAAAAAGAACTTTATGCTTCAGCACTGATCATCCCCTGCAAACCCACTGCTATGTTTATTTCTGTTTGCTTCAGGTATGTGTTTCCGAGACTCCAGGTGAAGTGGTGCGATAGCCTTGTTGTGACATATTGCGGAACACAGAGAATGCAGAGAATGTAATGTACAGGTGTTATGGAGTTCAAGGAGAGTCCGCGGCTGTATATAGCTGTTAGACTGACTGTTCTTTGAAGCACTGAAAAATGTTCTTTGATGGCACTGAGCTCTGAGGAACATGTACAAAGTACGAGTCACCCCATTATTCTTCAGAGCGCACTCCAGAACACTGATACGAGGCATTGCGGGTAGCTTTTTGAGCTTTTAGACAAATGAAAAGGCTGTGCATACTAAATGTCAAGGCAAAGGCAACTCTGTGTAGTTGTCAGCCTATCTTCCTCCTTCAACTCCCCTCTCTTCTCCACCACCACCTCCTCCTTCTCCAACTCCCCTCTCTTCTCCACCACCACGTCCTCCTCCGCCCTTCTCTCCTCCACCAATTCCACCTCTTGGCACTGTGCCCTGGGGACTGATAGGGTTGATGGGAGACCTTCTTTCTCCTCCTCCTCTTCCTCCTCCTCATCTTCCTCCACATTCCCCCTCTCCTCCTCTTGCTCCACCTCCTTCACCTTCTCAGAACTGTGCCCTGGTGACTGGTGCAGTTGACGGGAGACCTATGACACATGTGGCTACTCAGGCCTCCTTGTCTTTTTTCTCCTCTTCCTTCTTCTCTTCCTTCCTGCTCTTTCCTCATCTGCATCCACCTCCCACCTCCTCCACTTCCTCTGCCCTGTGCCCTGGTGACTTTTGGGCTTGACGGGAGACTGGTGACACCCAGGCCTCCTCCTCATCCTCTTTGTTCCTTATTTTCCTCTCTCCTCCTCCTACACCACCACCTCCTCCACATGCCTCTACTCAGGCCTCATCATCTTCTTTCACCTTTAACTCCTTCTCTTCTTTCCTGTTCTTTCCGCATCCACCTCCCACCTCCTCCTCATTGTGCCTTGATGACTGGTGGGCTTGACGGGAAACTTATGACACCCAGGCCTCCTCCTCATCCACTTTGATGCTCATTTTACTCTCCTCCCTCCTCCTCCACCGCCACCTCCTCCTTCCCCCTTCTCTCCTCCTCCTCCTCCTTCATCTCCTCAGCACTGTGGCCCGGAGACTGGTGGGGTCGATGGGAGAGCGATGACACATGCGGCTACCCAGGCCTCCTCCTCTTCCTCTTCTTTCCTCATCTTCCTCATCTTCCTCTCATCTCTCTTCCTCTGTATCCTTCTCTTTTTCCTCGGCACTGCCATTACGGCCCCTGGGGACTGGTGGAGTTGACATGAGACTGATGACAGGTGTGGCTGCCCAGGCCAGCTGTGACCTTCCAGGTGTCAGGTGCTTAACTGGTCCTTCGTAGTCACACAGCCAGCCAAGAGGTTGGCAAAGGGGGTGGCGGATTGGCAGGTCACCAGAACAGGACAGGACAGACCAGGACAGGGCAGGTTAGGCGGGCGCCGGTCGGTCAGACTGGCACTGGCTGGCCAGCTTAGTCCTGGATGTCTGCCAGATAGTGTGGTGTCCTACTGCCTGACCGATCCATGCCACGATGATGTGACGTGTGGCTGGACGAGGCCCAGATGCCTGACAGGTGTGATGGCTACATTTGTTTGGCCCTTGCAGACCCACAGCCGGCCATCTGTGCTAATTGCTATGTTAGCTGTAATGGGTGTGTATTAAAGAACATAATGTAGTTATTTTTTAAAACATCTGCCGCTGGGAAGTGAAGTGCATTTTTTCCCTTAATGGCCTTCAGATGGATGAAGAATTAAGGATCCTTCTGGTTTAATTAGTGCGCTGGAATTCAGCTGTACTGTACTGTACAGTGGATGTGCACTAATGAATCGCATCTTCATTGCATCACTGGCTTGGATCAGCACGTGCTTTCACCTATGTGTTATGGACACACCCCATAGTGGGAAGGTGAACATCATCTCCACAATTAGTCCCGTGGCTCAGATGATTCGTGCATTGGGAGAGGATGAAGGACAACAGACATTTAATTGCATTATTGTGATCAAGCCTGCTGCTGATCATTAAGCTAACAGACATTTGCAACCTACAATGGGAATGAGTTAAAACACACAGATTGGTTTGGAGGATATGTCAAAGTGTGGCGCCGTTTTTCTTGGGTAATTATTTAGCTATTTATAAAAACTAAAAAAACCTTAAGTTCGGGAGAAGCATAATGAAATTTGACATGCAACTGACAACTGCATTCTATTCTCCGCTCAACTGTCATTCGTCGGAATTCAGTGCAAAAAGATAGGCACGCCTGTTTACCCACCTGAATATCATTCTCCGCTTACATTCGGTGTAATTTCAGCGCATCGGAATTTGGAACGCCCCTTGATTAACTACACAGCATTTTTTCCCTGCTGACCTGTCACCAGTCAGAAATTTGCTTTCTCGCTTGTACCCTACACCTCCCCGTTCACCTCCCCATTCACCTCCCTTCCGTCGCTGTTCAGTCAATTCGTCCCCCGTCCTGGCCTAGCTTCCTCTCCAGTTCACCTTTCTCCATTTCTCTCTGACCATCATCGGCTGGGGGGGGGTGTCCGCTACTGCCGGAGCTCTCAGTGGTGCCCAGTACTCCCGAGCTTAAGGTAGACACTATCTATCGCATTTCTCAGGCATGGCAGTACTTCAGCACCACGGACAGCGATCTTGCCCAATACGCCACGTAATCCATCCATCTCAGCTTCTTAAGTGCAGTAGTCCGTGCGGATCCCATGAAGTACTTTGTGGATCGATCCACAGCGTGGACAGCCACTCTCCTGCGAGAGCCACATGATCCTGAGTAGTCTGTTCTCCAGCGAGAACAAAGATGTATGCATACATGCTTAATACAAATGAATGAACCGGAATTAACCTCCTCTACCTTGTCAATCATCGCTGGCCTCAGAGTGATATTTAAAACATATACGGTAAGGACTTGTAAGTCATATTGCACGAGTTGAGATTCTGTCTGATACAGCTAATGCGAATTCCCCTACAAAGTCTGTAAGGTGAGATTTTCTGTTATTGTGGGATTGAGTAAATAATTGTTGGAAAAGCTGTTTTCTCTGATCCCCTCTCCTAGTTCTGGAGCTTTCACTTTCACATTGTCCTCTATTGCCCTCTTCGTTTCCCCTCTCAAACCATCCAGAAGAAAAAAACATTTTGGTCTTCAACCTTAAGTGTGCTGTGGTTGCTTTTAGAGGGGTGTGTAGACTTGATGAGTGTTTTCCTCAGGGGATTTCTTGAGTCATTTTTTTAGTAAGACTGGAGAGAGAGGCCACAAGTCAAAATGTTGCCCCCTAATGAAGAACTAATGCAGGCAATTAGGAGTGAGTATGTGGTGTGCCTCCCTGTCTGCTATTTCTGTAACTAGTTCCTCTGTCAACTTTTGTTGGTGTGCCAGCCCCCACTTCTCACTACTCCCTCCTGCATACAGTTTTGCACGCACACGCACACACACACAGATGCACTCTCAAACGCACACACGCACGCAAGCACACACAAGGCTGGGGCTGTTATTGTTATGTTTCTCTAGTGTAGAACTCAGCTCTAACTCTTTTTTTGCGCTTGACTCCACAGACCAACTTTCTCTTTTGATGTTCAGTATCAGCTCCTGGGGCAGGAGTGCAGACCACATGCTGTCTCTGTGACTGTTTCAGCTTAACATGTATAGTACAGAGATGTTTTTTTTTTGCTCGTGGCCTCTTTTGTGAATTCTCTTCCAGAGTCATCCTCCTCTCTGTACTCATTACTACTCGGTAGCCAACTGATGGTGGTGGTCTTTGAACACTGAAATGTAAAATGTGCTGACATACAGTGTGTACTTTTTTCTTTTACCTTTTCATGTTATTTTTCAACTCAGTGGTTATTAACCCTCCTGACATCCTCCTCTAGACTCATTATTACTGTGTAGCCTGTTGTATGGATGGTGGTGATGTTTGAACCATCAACCGTTTGAACACTGAAATGTACCATGTGCTTACTGTGTATGTACCTTTTCTTTTAACCTTTTTTGATATTTTTTAAAGTCAGTGGTTATTAATTCAACTTTTTAAAAACACGGCTAAGGCACTATACGGTTGGGGAGCAGGATTTGATTCTGGCCCAAGGCAATTTCTCAGTCCTCCCCTATCTTTCTCTCCTACTCATTTCCTGTATCACTCCTCACTGTGCTATCTTAATAAAGCCCTCTCCACCAAATATGGGTCTGTGACACCCAGTGTGTGTGACTGCATGTGCGCACATGTGTGTGTGTGTGTGTGTGCGTGCGCACATAGTAGCTTTCCTCACTAATAAAGTTACTACTGCTGCTCCAATTAAGCATCCAGTGGAATATTTCCCGCCCTGTCTCCAGGCCTCCAGAAATAGAGACATCGACAGGAAAGCAACAGCTTGGTAAGTGTTCCTGATTTTAACACCGACTGGGGAAGGAAGAAAAATCCATTTTGTTGACTGTTTTCCTCATTATATTGATTTAGTTTTCATTTTCGCATCATCACTGGCCGCTCTCTGCCCCGTCTGCTACCTCTTAGATAGACAATGGGAGGTCATTTTCTCTTTAGTCGACAAATCAAAAACGTCGAACGACAGCCTCAGCTCTCACTCGCTCACACATTACGCAGGTCCAACCGGGGGTGGGGGGTGGGGGGTGGGTTAGTAGTCCTGGGCCCAGGAAAGAGGGGAGAGCAGAATTGGGCCCTCAAATATTACATTGTACTTATTGGTGAGGGGGCCCTTTCAAATGACTCCGTCCAGGGCCTGGCTACAGCTGTCAGTGGTCCTGTGTCCAGGTCGATAGTTGTGTAAAGGAAAGAGGAATCTGTTGTGTTTTTTCTTCTTCTTCTTCCCGCCCACAGAGTGATAATGGGGCGATTTTAGGGAATCCGTCATCAGAGCAGTTTCCATAAGGCTGATCTTATTACCTGAGTGTTCATTAGGGTGCACACACACAAACACGCATGCACGCAAGTGCGTACACACACACACACACACACTGCTCTCTCTCTCTCTCTCAAACACACACACACACACACACACACTGTCAAAGCAGGGTGGGGAAACACTCTCTCATTACTCCCCCATCAACACACACACACACACACACACTGAGACACTCACCCACCCACACACCTCCAATGGGATAATTAATACACATAAAAGAGGCTCCATCGAGATATTATTAAGACATCCTTCCATGCAATGGCACATTGTCGTGATGATGATTAAAATAAAAAGGGACCTTGGCAGGATATAGCTAAAGGAGTTGTAATTGGGGTTGGGGTCGCTGTGCTGTGATTATAGTGAGTGGTGTGTGTGGGTGATTTGGGGTGGGGTGGGGGCACCCTTTACAAGTCGAGACAAGGAGACTGGGGCCGTACCGTGTATGTGGGGTGCCTTGTGTGTGGGCATATAGTGAAGGGCAGGGTGAATCTTTTTTTATTTTTAGAAATAGGGGGAAAAAAGAAAGATGGAAAACGATGGCTCTGGTAATTAGCATGAGGGAGATAGGGGGGAGGTGAATGAAGGAGAGGAAGAGAAAAGGGCAAATTGGGGAGAAAAAAGATGAAGATAGAGGAAATAGAAGGAAATGAGAGGAATAAAGAAAGAGAAATCATGGGAAAAGAGAGAGAGAGAGAAAGCCCTAATGAGGTAGAAAAGAAATCACCACTACAAATGAGGAAGAGGAGGAGTGGGCTGGAGGAAGGACGGCGACACACCCTCAAAATCCCACACAAGTCCAGCTCTAGAGAACGTAAGTGATTAGGTGGGCGTGGAATGGCTCTACAGAAGGTAGCCTAATACTGTTTGCAGTCTCTATCTGAATATTTAATCTGATCTGATATTACTCTACTCTACTCTGATTCTCAAACCAGCTGAGACATCTATATTGGTGAAACTAGACCATACCAGTTGATATGATATAGAAAAGTTATAGCCAATACGATTTACAATGTAGTATTTTGGCTGTATTTAATTGTTTTATTTGGTACTAAGCACATACACTCACCGGCCACTACATTAGGAACACCTGTTACAACTGCTCATTGAGGCAAATTTCTGATCAGTCAATCACATGGTGGCAATGGTTGAGATGATCTGATGCAGTTCAAACCGAACATCATAATGGGGAAGAAAGGTTATTTAAAAGACTTTGAACATGGCATGGCTGTCCAGCTGAAAGGGCTCGATTTGAGTATTTCAGAAAATACTGATCAGCTGGGATATTCACACACAACCATCTCTAGGGCTTACAAAGAATGGTACGAAAAAGAAAAAAAAATGCAGTGAGCAGCGATTCTGTGGGCAAAAATACCTTGTTGATGGTAGAGGTCAGAGGAAAATGACCAGACTGATACAAAGGCAACATTAAGTCCAATAACCACTCATTACAACCGAGGTATACATACAGTAAGAGAATATCTGATTACACAGCACATCTAATCTTGAGGCAAATGGGCTATAGCAGCAGAAACAACTCCTGTCTGCTGAGAACAGGAAAACGAGGCAACAATTTGGACAGGCTCGTCATAAATGACGCTACAAGATTGGAAAAAGTTGCCTGGTCTGATGAGTCTTGATATCTACTGCAACACTCAAGTGGAATGGTCAGAATTTGGCCTCAACAACATGAAAGCATGGGTCAACCCTGCCTTACATCAACGTTTTAGGCAGGGGATATAATGGCATAGGGATACTTTTTTTAGCACTATTTGGGCCAATTAGTACCAATTTATTTTTGTTGGAATGCCTATCCAAGTATTGTTGCGGGCAGTTTAGGCAGTTCTGAAGGCAAAAAGAAGGTCCAACCCAGCACTAGAGAGGTGTTCCTACTGAAGTGGCCCGTGAGTGTATATGGTTATTGTTAGTTACAGCTCCCATTTCATGTAGGCATACCTTTTTCTTTCAGAATACACATACATTAATCTGTCCAGAGAAACAGTTAAAGACAAAAACTGCTGAATCTCCTTGAGAGGTTAAATTAACGTATTATCCTATTAGTATTCACATTCCAAAAGAACATTAAACGTTAACTTCTACATAAACTCAGTATGCAGGACAAAAAGCCTTTGAGTTTAATGACTTAGAAAACTAATGAGATCACTCTCCTCCTCCTCCTCCTCCTCCTCTTTTTACTCCTTAGGCATTGTGTGTGTATGGTTGGGTGTCCCATTGACCTTGGCGAAGGTAGTGATGGTGGTGGTGGCGGTGGGGTGCTAGTGTTTTAAAACTGACATGCAGAGTGCCCTCACCACCGCCTCATGAATACACATGAGAGCGATTGCTAGATACCGTATGAATAGAATGAAAAGCATTGCAACATAGGCCTATGAATGCCGGCATTCAATCTTTTCTCAAGCTTTTTTTCCCCCCATGCTTTTCCCAAAAAGACAATTTCCTGAATACCGTAACTGTTTTTTACAAATATGAATATTTTATTGTCCACAATATAGAAGACAAATTAAAAGACAAATAATTCATATTCGCAAAAACAGTTTATTATGTCTTTCGTTACACAAAATATATTTCGCTCTCCATCACACTGTCATCACTTCCTGAGTTTCGGCATCAACACACCTACTTTTTATGCAGATCTGGGCTAGCTGAAGAATATTCATCGCATCGATATGGACACAAAGTTTCTTTAAAAATTTAAATCGATATTGTTCTTTCCCCATCTATGCTCTCAAATACAAAATGCCAATTTATACTTAAATGTGAGGATTTTAATAACATTATCTTTTATGAATAATTAATCATCTGTTACAGTGTCAACACAAGTTGTTATATTGTTCTAATTGACTTTTGAACATGGTCATGTTCTGTATGATGAACCACAGTATAACAGCAGATCACTAATGTCAAAATGATGCTGAAAAAGGTTGATGGAGGCACACTGTGAACAGTGTGAAAATGTGCATGGCTCAAATCAATTTATCATGAGAAGAATCTCTTACATCTACAGGATGGCTGCTGGAACATCAAAGGAGAGATACCGTGTCAGATACATATCAGACATGTGATGTGTCCAGGGATGGAACTATACTGGGGGGGCTCCTGTATTGGTCATGGGGGGCCCTATCTTCACATTGGCAGTCCTTATGGCTGTTTTTTTGCCCTGGGGCCCTGCATGCAATTGTTCCGGCACTGGTTGTGTCAGACAGGCTCCAGTGGGTATGCGTGTGCGTATCACTTTGTAACTGCTTTTGTCCCGGAGTACAGATCAAAGGGAGACACCCCTGCAAAAGTTTCCTGCCCGGTGATCTGACGGTCAAAGTCCTGTCTGCTGAGGCTGACACTTTTCAGGACCCCTGCAGAAGTTTGCTGTGTGTGTGTAATGTATGGGTGTGTGTGTGTGTGTGAGAGAGAGAGAGAAAGAAAGTGTGTGTGTGTGTGTGTGTGTGTGTGTATGTGTGTGTGCGTGTGCGTGTGCGTGTGCGTACGTGTGCGTACGTGTTGTCCCCTATAGAAGTATGCAGTTGTATGTGTGAAAGGGAGAGGAAACCGGAATTTGACCCTTTAACTTGCTTTCATTTGCTTTAATTATGCAATGCAATTTAGAGCCTCTCTTTGTCTTCAGGTTTGATTCAAACTTTGTTGTGCACTGTGTTGAAGAGTGTGCTTTAAATTGGTTTGGACACGTTGACCTTTTGCCCAAAATCTCTGTAGAGGTAAGAAAAAAAGCTTTTTTGAATAAATGTATAATTTTGGGAAAATATTTTGTAGATGAAATATTCTTTTCAACATTTTTTTAATGAGATTCAGTTTGTTGTGTGGAGGAAACAACAAAAGGTAAGAGAGCATCATGCAAGAAGTTTGTGCACCCAGAGACATTTAAGTGCTGCTCAGAGATAACTTTTGTGAAGGTCTACAACATTAATTAGCTCGTTGGGCAATGGCCTGTCCACAATCACAGCTTGCAAAGGGCAGGTGATGCAAGGCCTAATAAACAGCCCTCAAAGACCAGTTCCAGCATCAGGAAAGACCTCAGGTTACTTTCAGCACTCAGCCGCCGTGGAAAATTACAATAATTCATACATTGGGTTACGACCCGCAAAGCCTGAATATGCTACAAAGTAGGCTACAGTTACTTTTCATACAAATAAGAGCTTCCTCTGAGTGTACAGTAATGCATGCAGGAGTTAGCAAATGACAGTTAATGAGATGACAGAAATGCAGGAGGGTAAAGTAGCATGTTGCCAGTGTTGAAAGCAACAGATGTCATGCACTGTCACGAAAACTGTCACGAGTGTCATGAGTGTTTTTCACCTGAAGAAACCAAGGGGTGTGTTACTTGACAGCGTCGTTAAGTTAGAAACTTACTTGCCTGCAATGCAATTTCCAAGTGCCAGCTCACTGATTGGTAAGCGTCGATGCTTTCAAGGAACAGGGTCCTGAATGGTAAGGAGTTTCCAATGTGAACATGTGAAGACAACTAGACAAGTGGTATTTCAATTGTCAGTTATTCACGGCAGATAGATGATATTTTACATTGAGGTCTCTGCAAGTCCTGGTTAAAATAAAAATAAATATTAAAAAATAAAACTGAAATTAAATTGTTCAATAAGCAGATCTTGAAGGATGTTACTATATGCTTACTGGATGATTATTAAAGTATGTGTTTGTATTGCAAGCCTACACTCAAAGTCTGCTAGATGTCATGGTCATGTGACTGTGGCAAGAGATCGGTTGAAGTTAACCACAACTCAACAGATCAACACAGGTTTTCAAAACTGCTGTGACAAAACAGATTTCAGAATTCAGATATACAGTACTTGTAACCAGCCATCCGGGTACTTTGTTTGTGAGTGGACGGTTCCGCCCCTTTTGGGGGAAAACAGACCGAATGTCTCATTAACTTACATACAACATCGGCTAGCCTTTGGCTATATTATTTGAACAGCCAACAACACAACACGTCTGCAGCATGTTGAGCATGAACAACGCTAGTCAACAGGTCTTTGTCTCTCGTTCAATCTTTTCTAACACCACCAAGACTTTGCCCCAATGTCCACCAAGACTATCCCCCAATGTCCCCCAAAAGAGGACGTAACGCACATGGCTCACGTCACACGTCACGCAGGTTATACTTATAGATGAAACAATGGTTACACTTTGCTTGGCGCCGGCGTCATACGTAGTGCATAACAGTGTCATAATATTGTCAAATCAATGTCATCACACATGGAAGAGTCAAAAACATAATGTCAATATCAGTAATGTTTTATGGTCATGAAAAGTTGACATTGTTTGGGCTCTTTACCATAACCAAATGTCACTTAATAAAGTCATAAAATGTTCATGACATTGACATAATGCTTGTGACATGCATGACTCTGTTACGACACTATTATGGCACTGTTATGTCATACGTATGACACAGGCGTCAAGTTACAGGAACACAATTCCTAACCAGTAGGCCCAGTACAGTGGCGTTCACTACTTCAGCTCCTATGGCTATAGAGGTGTCATAGCTGAACACAAAACAGGACATGACACTTCACATTGCTATGCATCGCATGAATTTGAATAAGAGGTTCATGCAATATTAACTCTGACTTGGCCATGCAATGGTCTTGTATACACCGCATCACATGTATAATTCAACACTAAGAAAGATATTCTCATACTGCCAGGCAATCATCCGTCTTGATAGCCTTTGCTAGACTAAACAAAACCTGGTGAGCTCCGATTGTCTCACTACCCTTTACTGGACGTGAATTGAGAAGGACAGAGAGTGTCCAGATGCATTCCACATCCTCAAGCCTCTCAGAATATTCATCTGTTTTCATGCACTGCAGCTTGTGGAACTTGGTGAGATTGGTACATAAGCAATTTAGTAAGGAAGCAATCTTACCTATGTCTGTAAGGCAGCGGAAATGGATGGATCCACAATCAACCATTAACTTATATATTTATATGTCATTATTATTGAAACAGAAATATGACACTTAAAATGTACTAGGTGAAATAAAAATTGGGCGAAAAGTTTGCTGCACTGAGTGACACACATTATTTCTCCCTGTTTCTGTATAATGGCTGTACTGTCTAAAATAGGCTCACTGTATTTGAATCCATACATTTTAAATGGAATATTACCCTAAATATGTTACCTATTATATATACACTGAATTGAACACCCCCATTGCATGTAAATTGTCTACAAAATTAAGCAGTCTCTGTCAAACAACAATTTCTCCCATTGGGGATAGTAAAGCTACTACTACTACTACTACTACTACTACTACTACTAAAATATTGAAATAGGCTACTATTTATTCCCAAACAGATCATTTAAAAAACACTCCAAATGGACTGATAGGCTATTAAAGTCTATCAGCATTATGGAAGTGTGTCTTGTAGCCTATGTAGTCTGTATTTCACATGAAAAAAATACAAACAGGGATCCAAATTAAAACCACCCCCCACTAAAATCCCCTGGATTTATTTAACCGAGTTCAGGCATCCAGTCCCACAAAACTGTGTTAATTTACATGAAACGAATGCAGTTCTGTTAAGTTTATTTAACAAAGTTATGTTAGATTTACCACACAAAGTTGCGTAGATACTATTAAATAAGGTCATAATGGATTTAGCTAACAATGTTATGTTGGATTTAACATCACATTGCATTTGGTTTGTTGAATTTATTTAATACACTTTATATTTATATACTCTTCAATATAGGATTTATATTCCCGTCTTCTGTACGGTCTGCATTTCTTCATTAAAGTACCTACAGTGCATCATCAGTGTACTGCATTCAACTCAACCACTCAGACCCCCTACAAAACAGTCAGCCTCTGACCTGCCTCTGGCTGAGATTTCTGAAGCTGAAGATATTTTTGAAAGTTGCTGATATCAGATACAGATGGCCCGCTTTTCAGCCCATCCGACTTGGCCAGAGACCGAATGTCAAAATAAAGCGCACATCAGCCAACAAATGGCCTTCCTCCAGTATCAATTGCAAGGTGCAAAACTCCAAAGAGAATAGACCGTGACCAGACAACAATCCTTTAAAAATTAAAGTCAGAGGGGTCTGGCTTTGATGAAGGATGATGGCAGAGTGAATACAGATCCTTTTCAATTTTTATCTCCTCTACGAGAAGTGAGGTGGCTGACATTCAAATCCATGTGGGGCAGAGGAAAGCTTAAAAAAAAGATAACTCCGCTCCCTGAAAGTTAAAAAAAAGTACTTTAAAAAACACAGAATCATAAGCGGAGCAAAGATGCCAACGGGGTTAAGTGTTAGTTGCTTCTTCATGCAAGGAGAAAATCATTCATATAGTACAGTTATGCAGAGCAATAATAGCAGTTGGACCTGAGAAACTTTCATTTCTTGCCAAGATATTTTCAAAAGGTCTTGGTTCACAGAAACTCACTATGTGCTCATGGGCTTTTCCCAGAGAGTGTTTACACTGTGGAAATGGCTCTTCTGGCAAACAGCTCGCTGCAATAGATCAAGCACTGTAAATGTATGCATGCAGCCTTGCATCAGCTTTTCATCAGCTTTTCAAAAACGAGCCATTATTTAAAGATACAGCTCGTGTAGGTGGATGAAAACCTCCCTGTGGTCATATGGAATAGAACTATACATGTGACATGAACACAAATTGACACACAGGGGCCAGCCTAGTGTGCTTACTAATTTCCAATGCCCTCAGCAGACCAAAGCTAAGGCAAACATTTGTGAGAGAAAGGTCCTCTGAGGACACATCAATCCCAGATTGCAGCCCACACACACCCACTCCACACCCACCTCCATCACCACCCTACACCCCAGTGGTAATATATGGGAAGAACTGTACACTTGACACAAGCACAAACTGACACACAAGGAAGTTCCATCTCGGTTCTACATGCCCATAGCGAGCCACATCTAACATACACTTTTGTGAAAGAAAGGTCTTCTGAGGACACATCAATTCTCAGATGCGAGCCCACACAGCGCCTCCACGTCCACCCTCATCCCTCCAACTCCTGACACCTCCATGCCATGGATGAGTCCCCCTGGCTATGCTGATTTGTGCCTGGTGCCAGCAGCTCCGTGTGGGTCTCCACAGGAGCCCAATGGAGCCATTCATCACATGTGCACCAGGCCTCCCCCACACAGTAAATAATACTTAGAGAATTAAATCAACACCTTCTAGATTTAATTTGGTCCAAGAGTACTCTCTTAGTGTTGAATAAACAGTGCATGTTTTACTACACTATACTATACCACTCTATACTGGGGTGTGTGCATAGAGGGCCTGTGTTCAGCGGATAAGAGTTAGAGCACTGTGGTATGTTTGAGACCAGAGCAGAAATCAGTTTTTATTTTGCTCTGTAAGAAAACATGTATACACTTGGAGCATCAATCAATCAATCAATCAATCAATCAATCAATCAATCAATCAATCAATCAATCAATCAATCAATCTATCTATCTATCTATCTATCTATCTATCTATCTATCTATCTATCTATCTATCTATCTATCTATCTATCTATCTATCTATCTATCTATCTATCTATCTATCTATCTATCTATCTAACAACGCAATATATCATTGTATGGTTCACATGGAACCATAACATACTTATTGTTCCCTAACTTGGTCACACTGACAGGGGTCTAAGAGTTTCTGAGCTCAGACAACAGCTTGTTTGCACATAGCCTATATAATATTTTTAGTAGTGGGTGTGATAGCATGGACATTTAGCAGAGAGCCTGACTGCCACACATCTCACAGGTGAGTACTGTAGTTCCCACTGAGTGACCTTACACCTGCCCTGGACCCTCCCTCATCATTACCTCCTGTGCCCATGCTGAGGGTGATACGGTCCCCGCCCACCAACCTGCATCCTTCATCTTCAATCTCACTCTTATTATCATCAGACGTCAGACATTACTATGACACTGCCATAAGTCTGTGAGGGATAGGAGGTGCATGCAAAAAGTCACTCCGTTTTTTTTAGCTGGCTAACTTAAACCCTTTGCACAGAGCCTATGTTATAACCTTACTGTCACCAAAGTTGTAATGGCTATGTTTTAATCTGTAACTTAAGGCTCTCGGTAATGTCATAGCTATGTTGTTATGATGTAGCTGAGTATTTATAGCAAATAGTGACTAGGCCTGCCGGCGACCCCATCTGCACTAAGAGGCTACGGTTGTGGTAGAGTAGCACTAAACTAACACACATTTCAGTTCCCTTCTTGCTGTGAAAACATTATTTTTAGTTCAATTGATTCTAAATGTTCAAAGTCCTTGCAAGGAAATGACCCGATACCTCTTACACGGCTACTTTTTTTTGCTCCTATATCTGCCAAGACCTTCCTCTCCCCTGTCCCCTTGCCACGTTCTGCCAATGCAATTCAAGAGCCGTCCCTGTACCCATCATTGGCGGCAATTTAAGGTGACTTTATCTGCACCCCCACCCACCATGTCTTACATAAGACATTAGTGTGCGCCTTAATTGTTTTAGGACATTTGGTTGCCATCCTACTGTAGGTTGCTCATGCTGAATTAGGTACTTTCTGGCCTCACCCAACTGCGCCCCAATGGTCCATGTGTTAATTGGAGTGCCACTATAGGCTGTGGAGTGGAAGAGGAATGGAGGTGGGCCA
>NC_085869.1:54165213-54172713 GCF_034702125.1 Engraulis encrasicolus
TTGCTTTTGGCAGCAACATCCCAACTAATGTATGCATCTAATGTGTGTGTGTGTGTGTGTGTGTGTGTGTGTGTGTGTGTGTGTGTGTGTGTGTGTGTGTGTGTGTGTGTGTGTGTGTGTGTGTGTGAGAGAGAGAGAGAGAGAGAGAGAGAGAGAGAGAGAGAGAGAGAGAGAGAGAGAGAGAGAGAGAGAGACAGAGAGAGAGAGAGAGAGAGAGAGAGAGAGAAGAAATGAGAAAGGACTGAAAGAGCCTAAGGGAAAAGATAGAGGGAGAGGGGAAGAAGGGAAAAGAAAGAGTGGGAAATAGAGAGATACCGAGAGAAAGAGAGGGAAACAGAGAGACACAGAGGGACACTGAAAAATACAGAGTTAATGAGAGATATGCAGACAGAGGGAGGAAGAGGAGAGAGAGAGAGAGAGGAAGAGATGGAGGCCTAGAGAGAGAGCGAGACAGAGAGAGAGAGAGAGAGAGAGAGAGAGAGAGCGAGACAGAGAGAGAGAGAGATGATGATGGAGCGATGGAAGCATTGCCTCCCTCACAATATAACAGTAGCCTACAGAGGAAGTAAGAAGAAAAAAAAGACACTGATGCCCTGATGAGTTTTACCTGCTTTGTCAGCAGGAAGATGCGTGGTGTACCAGGGGGGACGTTTTCTGCTCCTAAAAGGAGACGATGGGATGGGATGTTGTGGAATAAATATTTGATCCAGATGGCGACAGGAGAGGACGGGGAAAGAAAAGGAAGGAAAAAAAGAGGGACAGAGACACTGTGTATTAGTGGGAGGGAGCGCTAAGAATGAGGTCTGGAGAGAGAGGATCACATCAACTTGGGTCATCTTCTTCTTACATTGGTGGAGTGCATGGGGGAGGGCATCATGTATGCAGATGCGCACGCACGCACGCACGCATGCACACACACACACACATACGCACACACATATGCACACACACACTGCATGCCTGTGCATTTATGTATGCATGCACACACACACACACACACATGCAAGCATGCACGCACGCGCGCACACACACATGCACATGCGCGCACACGGATGCATAGAAAACACTCTATTGAGGGCCCTTTCACACTGTTACAGTAGGCCTACTTGTTATTTGATCTTATTTTCCTTTAATGTGTTCCTTTCATGTGTTCACTGTTCACGACTTAGTGATAGTAACTAAAGGCATACTGTTAGGATATATCTCCTCTTTCAGTTTCATGTTATTACAATTCAATATATTGTATTCTTGACTTAGCAGACAGAGTCACATATTTAAGGGCAGTTGAGATTAACGAATTGGAACAGAATCAGCTATCAACTATTATAGAATGGGGTAGTTAAGTAACCAAAGCTTGAATGATTTATCTTCATTGAAAATGTAAAACCACAAAAAACATTTGGTATGGTATGTTATATAGGGCTACAGTAAGTAAAATACATTAGGCAATTAGTGAAGTCTGCATGGGGGAGGCAGCCTCTTTTATTTTCTAACATTCAATAAAGTATCTGATTGCAATGTTCTCCCTGGGAATTGAAGATAAATATTATCCTCTCGTAATCTCCCCCTTGAGTATCGCCGTCTAATTGGTCTGTAACAAAACATAGCTCCAGTCCAAGTAAAACACATCAGACAATCAAGAGTTCTACACATGTCTGTCGTCAAGGAGACCGTAAGCAGACTAAGCAAATGGAGGTGGAAGAAATTAGCTCTCTGACTCTGACCCAAATAGGGACATCCCAAAAGCTCTAAGTTTAAATGAGACCCATATATTCTCAATGACACCATTACTCGGTCCCTGGCACAGCTATATAATAAAAGTACAACTGGGAGCTAATTATTCTGGAACATTTTAGCCTTTTCTTCGCTTACTGTAGGCCCACGCTTTTTTATTTTCACCTCCTCAGCAGATCTTGTTAGTTCAGTAAATGGATGTATGATAATACACTTTTGAAACATAGCACATAAGACATCCGTTCCTTGCTTGACCTTATAAAATAAAACAAGCCTATATCGTATACCCCCTCTCTTTCTCCCCACTGTCTTTCTTTGTGTGTGAATGTGTGCGTGCGTGCGTGCGTGCGTGCGTGCGTGTCTGTGTGCGTGTGCGTGTGTGTGTGTTCATTTCAAGTCCTGAGACTACACAGACATCATCCATGGTTTTGGCACGAGATTCACTTTTGTCATTTAGTAAAATGTATTGCACCACATAAAAGTGCCATACTAAAGGGGAGGGGAGTTGGGTGGGGTGCTGGTGAGGTGTGGTGCAGCCTTTATTGAACTGCACTCTGGGTGCATTCCAATATGCACACTCCAGTCCTCCACTTGTGCTTGTGGCCTTGTTTTTGGCTGACACCCTGCCTCCTTGGAGAAAATTTCTCCGCTGTCATCCTAGCTACAACAATTTTTGCGGGACTGTTCTTTCAAATGAGGAAATTTGACATAGGAACTTTTGCAAGATATTAAATTCATTTTCTGTCGTCAGCGATGTCATCATGAGGTCGCAAGCAGGCAAGTGAGCAAGAAGGGAGGACAGAGGTCTGCATATTGGAATCCACCCTCGCTCTGTGTCTGACTACAAAGCCGTGCCTTTTAGATGACTACACTGACCACTACTATGAATCTGGGCTCAGCACCAGAAGATGCAAGCCATTACCTCCCGTTTGAACGTGCAGTAATCCCATCATCAATTACATCCCTTACAAGACACTCACATATGGAAATGGTTTAGGGGATCATCAGCCAGAGAGATCCCCTGCCATTCATCATCCGACACAAAATAAAAAGTGAAACAAGGCAAAGGAGGAGAGATACTGTCCATATATGGTCGTCTAGAAAATCTCAAATCAAAGCTGATACAGGGAGCTTGTTGTAGGTCAATGTTTAATATCCAGTGGCTGACACAGGCTTCTGAGTACAGGTGTGTGTGTGTGTGTGTGTGTGTGTGTGTGTGTGTGCAGGAAAGCTGACAAGGAGGGACAAAGGAGTCAGCCGGGCCCAGGGAGATGGGGGCCCCATAATTGGGTCCTCTGTGCATTAAATGCATTGGGTGGGGGGCCCTTTCAGATGATTTCACCCTGGGCCCAGCCAATGCTGTCAGCGGCCCAGTGTGTGTGTGTGTGCATGCGTGTGTGTGTGCGTGTGTGTGTGTGTGTGTGTGTGTGTGTGTGTGTGTGTGTGTGTGTGTGTGTGTGTGTGTGTGTGTGTGTGTGTGTGTGTGCGTGTGTGTGTGTGTGTGTGTGTGTGAGAGAGAGAGATGTGTACAGTACATGTGTGCGTGCGTGTGTGCACATATGTGTGCCTGCCTTCGTGCGTGCATGTGTCTGTGAGCCAGTGTTGTCCGTCACACTGTTTAACAGGGCCAATGGGCTGGAGTGGTGGGGTACAGTACAGTAGTACAACGGCGGTGAGGGCTATAGGGCAATGGAAGCCTCATTACTGAGACTGGCCGACCTTGATGCAGCAGTGCAGCCAAAGGGAGGGAATGCAATGGTCCTTTAAAACCAACTTCTCCCGGGGCCAATTTCCCCTCTGTGATGCACCGCTTTAAGGCTGTTAAATAGCCGTGTGCTCACAGATGGACCACTGATCTGACTGACGGTGAGAAAGGGCAGGATGGTGGTGATGGTGGTGGTGGTAGTGAGGGGTGGGGGTGGAGGGGGGGGGGGAGAGAGAGATGGAGATTATAGGGAGAAAATCTGAGAGGATTCCTTTTGTTTTTGTCAGTGATACTGTAGGCAGACTTTCATTTTAATGTTCGTCTCTCAAGGGATAACGGGATGCGTCAACAATGTGTGTGTGTGTGTGTGTGTGTGTGTGTGTGTGTGTGTGTGTGTGTGTGTGTGTGTGTGTGTGTGTGTGTGTGTGTGTGTGTGTGTGTGTGTGTGTGTGTGTGTGTGTGTGCGTGCGTGTGCGAGTGCGTATGTGTGTGTGAGTGTGTGTGAGTGTGTGTGCGTGTATGTGTATGTGTGTGCATGCACGATGTGCACGGCTGGGTGTGTGTGTGTGCACATGCCTCACACACGCATGCACACACGCACCCACACACGCATGCCAATACACCAGTCAACAAATAAACATCGGCATGATGACACATACCTTAGGGAAAAAAATGTCCGTCAAACTCCGAAAGAGGCAGCATAATATTATCATCTCCCTCCTCGCCATTTGACAAGCACAGCAAACATGCTGTGACATGCAGCAAACGACTGCCAGCGCCGAGGTAGGCTTATGTGTTTGTGTCTCCCTGAAGGACTGAGAAATCAGATAACTTATCGATTCAGACCACAAACTGTCTGATGAGAAAGCAGATGTGAAGGCATTGTAATGAGCCAAACAGAAATCTGTGAACTGAGTTAGTCCACCTATGAGGAAGCCATGTACAGATAATGTATTTTTGTGTGGACTTAAAAATACAGAGATGCGTGGGTGGATATGAGCGAGAAGTTTGACATTCTCCAGTTGTGACAATTTGTCACTTTTCCTATAACATCAACATCAGAATTGTGCTAAAAATAGAAATCTAATTCAAAGAGTCATTAATATCATAGATCGACAACAAATTAGACATTTTAATTGGATATAGTAGGCCTAATTAAACAGTAAAATGTCTTATACAAAAAGGTATGCTGAAATATACAGTACTGTGCAGTGGATTTGAAGTGTTCCTCATATTTGACCACACATCAAGAATAGGGTATAATACAGTATAGGGGCAGTCTTAAGACCAGAGGGTTGCAAGTTTAAATTCCTTCCCTTCCTACACCTCCACCTATGACTAAAGTACTCTTGAGCAAGGCACCTAACCCCACATTGATCCAGGGATTGTAACCAATATCCTGTGAAATAATATTTGTAAGATATAAGCGTCAGCTAAGCGTAATGTAATGTAACATAGGACCATCATGTTTTTATTCCGCATTGTTTTCTGGGGACAGCAGGAAGCCTTACTCGACAGTCGGCAAATTCTCATTAACGGATAAAAGATGGCTGCAGTTCCGTCCCGCTGCTGAGGTAATTTCACTTCTGTTTCAAATGCCACACAGTCTGATAATGGCAAAGATGACACGGAGAAGGGAAGGTAGGGGAGCCAGAATCCCAAATGAGCTGCCTGAGTGAGAATGTGACAAAGGAGTGTGATGTCGTTCCCACTTAATGGCTGCTGTTGAATCCAAGGGAACATTAGTTCCAGTTTCAAGGAGGAAAGGGAAAGCAATCATCAGGCTGTTGTCTTGGCGATCACAGTCACTGTAATATCTGCGACTGACACACAGGTCTTTCAAAATAAGACCAAAAAAAAGATTGATTGTCAGTCTTCCTGGGCTCCAAGGACGAAAAGAGAAATTCAGTGTAAAATGTACTTGTCGCAAAATAACCTCTCTAAATAGTCACCTTTCTAAAATAATTGACTGTGTCAAGCCCTGCCTATCGATGGTAGGTAGAATCACCAACGGTAAACCTTCAGTAGATCATGTGACTATACCCCTTTGGATAAGTATGTCAAATGGCTGTTTTAAGAGACGATTCAGGGAAAAATGCTGAGCTGAAAATGACTGCGTGATTATTTTAGCAAAGAGAAGACAAGATAATCCGTGGCAGAGGAGCAAACACACACTTGTGTATTTCAAACTTTCTTTAATATTTTTGTAAACAGCAAAATGACTCACAGTGGTCTTGGTGAGTACATAAATAAAGCTTAATAAAGATATATATTTTAAAATATTTAAGGACTTCCTCAGTTTACACCAAGGGCTCTGGCATCCTGAATCAGTACATTGGTAACTTTCTACATATGCAAATAATTTATTAAGAAGGCAAGTTCTACATTTGTGCTTTGGCCGCTTCCGCAAACATAGGCTACCAACTCATTATCACATTTTTAAAAAGTTCATTTTACTCAGCATTTCCCATTTATGCCACTTTCAGTTCAGACTTCTCAGTAAAACGCACACTTTCCCAGGAAATGAAGATGCATTTCACTTCCATTCATATCCATACTGAAGGTCCCTTGCGACGAAAACAGACCCAACCCAGCTCCATGCCACACAGCAGACACAGAGCACTTACCATAGCCTACAGGCAACCAACCGGGTCAAATTATTATAAACTAAGAGATATGTTTGTGCATGAATATTTCACGTCATGGGAGCACACTTTGTTTTTTTTTTCCCACAGGCTTTCATAGGAGTGCTTTCAGTACTCCACCGGCTCCGTGAACTGAACAATGTAGCCATGGCCACTCTACTAAGGGACTGCTATTCTCCATTTTTAATGCTTCTCATGCCTGCACCTTTAGCATTCCCTCCTAGCGGTAATGACTCAAGGCCACTGAAATACAAACGATCCCTCCACGGATATTTGAAGATATTCTTTATCTCCCTATTTCTGTCATGTGTCTGGTCACACATTTGTACTTGTATACAGGCTGTAATTGGTAATCTCACTGGCATTCAGGACATTTCCAGGTGGGCTGGCAAAGACCAATGCTTTTGAGTTTTTCATATTTTATTACAGATTGACTGAAGTTAGAGGGGGTGTACAAAAATAGCTGAGCCTTTTGAACCTGGGCCTGGATGTATCCTGTCGTGTGGTAAGAAATGGAGTATAGTCGGGGCATGAATATCATATACTGTACACAGCGGTACTCTGTGTTGCTGTTATTGAAGGCAGCTGTCAGACATACGTAAGCGTTGGGCTCTTAGGGTCCTTGTCATTTATTTTACGGTTTTATCGTTCTTCATAGTTCACACAGGGATAGTCATTGTTATTTAAGCAAATCCAAAACTTTGTGTGCAAACTGTTCTTTATTCTTTAAGGATGGGCACCGCACCGGAAACGCAAATCAGTGTGGAACTCATAGTGGAAGCAGACTTTCAGCTGTCAAAAGTACATTTACGTTATATAATAAACTTGAGCAATCTCAAATTAACACGGCTATGTCAAACGTTTCGCAGACTCATTTACTGTAAAAGCCGAGTTTGTGCTGTAGAGAAGTACTTTAATTTTGAAGGAGCTGTCAGAAACGTTGTCATTTAATGGGCCTGCGTTAAAAGTATACCCTGTCTCTAGTCTAGACTGAGAGCTGTCCCTAAATCTCCTCAAAAGCTGTTTCATAAGCAGCGTGAGGCTGCCAATCTACCCTTTAAAAGCAACTCACTGACACAGAACCACATTCTGGTTCTAGTGAGTTAACCACCTGTTCCCTATACGCTTTTATATGAAAGAAAGTGAAGTGAAAGCCCAACTGGGAAACTCCAACTCCCATTGTCATTGTGACACAGCACTCCACAGCACACAAGTGAACACTGCACACAACGAAATTGCATTCATGCCTCACCTGTGCAAGGGGGCATCCCCCAATGTCGCCCCAAGGGAGCAGTGCGGCGGGACGGTACCATATACTCAGGGTCATGGGTGCCGCGAGGGGGGGAAAGGTGGTACAGATTCTAAGGGCCCAACAGCACTGACAGGGCCCTTGGAAGGATGCTGATAACATAATTT
>NC_085869.1:54177713-54182713 GCF_034702125.1 Engraulis encrasicolus
GTGGTTTCTCTTCGAGCCTTTCAAACATGTTTTACACAGCTTCTAACATTTGGCTTGCATTTTAATCCGACAGAGAGCACACAAAGTGTTGCTGGGTGGCATTAAGCAATAGAGCAGTCGAGGAGCTAGCTAGCTTGGCCTGTCCTGGCCTGGCCTGAGGTGGTGGTGCGGTATTTAATTCCCAATCCTCTTGCCCATAGTGTTGCTCACTGCCAACTTCTCTTCACAGCATTTCAATGAGAGCTTGTGCTGAGGATGCTTAAAAGGCTAATTGCTGTCTTTTCTGTTGGCTATAGCTGGTTAGGGCTGCTTTAGTAAGGATAATGTGTCCTCTCTCTCTCTCTCTCTCTCTCTCTCTCTCTCTCTCTCTCTCTCTCTGTCTGTCTCTGTCTGTGTGTGTGTGTGTGCGAATCTGTGTCTGTATGCCTGCCTATTTTTTTAAGGATACAAAGGAAGGATGATGTGTGTGTGTGCGTGTGTGCGTGTGCGTGAGTGTGTATATACGTAGGTACTACGTGCGTATGCGTAAGTGCATGTACTGTATGAGTGTCTGCTTAGAAATCCAGCTCATGCTGAACTACATGACTGTCAAAAAATGAATGGAACCAGATGCTTGAGTGAACGGAAGTCCCTTCTTCCAGTTCCCTCCCTTTTGTTTTGCCGCCTGTTCGTTCCCTCTGCCTCCTTAGTGTCCTTAAGTCGTGACAGGCCTCTGTCACGCTGTATGGCCATAACCCCCTTAAACTCTCCCCCACAGGACACTCCCCGAGGAGCACAAGGGCATGATACTCTCCAAACCCTGGCAATCTACTGTGCTGTATGCATTAGTCACCACTCACCGCCCCATTCCCCTTCCTACACACACATAGGCACAATCATACAAAACACACACACACACACGCACGCACACACACACACACACACACACACACACACACACACAGGCACACACGCACACACACACACACACACGCACAACACACACACACACACACACGAACGCACGCACGCACACACGCACAAACACACACAGGGCCGCTGACAGCTTTGGCTGGACCCAGGACAAAGACATCTGAAAGGGCACCAAACCCAATGAATACAATATAATGATGATCCAATTCTGGGGCCCCTCTCTCCCTGGGCCCAGGACAAGTGACCCCTTTGTCCTCCCTTGTCGGCTTCCTTGCACACACTCACACACACACACACGCACACACGCACGCACGCACGCACACACGCACGCACACACGCACGCACGCACACACACACACACACACACACACACACACACACACACACACACACACACACACACACACACACACACACACACACACACAGACATACACACACAGAGGAGTGTCCCTGAGGACCCGGGCCGTGATACTCAGGCCCTTGCACTAGCGAATGCACGCTCGTGATAAGCTGCACCAGTCAGCCTCACTTAGGCTGAGGAGGCTCCAGCTCCCTCCTGGGGGACCACTGCAAGACACGCGTTTACCTCTCTCTCTCTCTCTCTCTCTCTCTCTCTCTCTCTCTCTCTCTCTCTCTCATTCTACCTTATATTCCTTTTCTCTCTAGCTGTCTCTCTATGCCTCTATCTCTGCTTCTTTCTTCCTTGCTTTCTTTCTTTCTTATGTTTTTCTTTGCCTTGTTCTCTCTCTTCTTCTTCTTTAACGCCTTCTCCCTCCCTCTCTCTCCGACTTTCATTGTCTTCTGTGTTTAGTCTCTCTTTCTCTCTCTGTTCCTCCAGAGCCCCCCATCCCCCACCCCCACGCCGTCCGTCCCTCTCTCTCTCTCTCTCTCTCTCTCTATCCACCACTAGCCCTCACTATTGAACTTACTTTGTCCTGCAATTACAGTTTTAATTGGGCTGCTTGACCTTGGAGATTGTTTTGTCGTCCAGTGGACGAGG
This sequence comes from Engraulis encrasicolus, assembly GCF_034702125.1. Taxonomy (NCBI): domain Eukaryota; kingdom Metazoa; phylum Chordata; class Actinopteri; order Clupeiformes; family Engraulidae; genus Engraulis; species Engraulis encrasicolus. The sequence goes on from NC_085869.1 coordinate 54,179,629, forward strand.
ACACAGGGCTCTCTCTTTGTGGACTTAACCCTATTTAACGTCACTGATTAAAAGCGCTAAAAATAGGGAGCCCCATTGTTCGGCTGTTGGCGGCATGTTGGTTTCACCATGGGAAAGGTTTTGTTAAAAGCAACACTAAGTACTAAGTCGTGTTCCCAAAATCGTTGCGGCTCTTCAACGTGTAACAGGGCGAGAGGGACTTCTGGCTCGGCTTTGTCTCTGCTTTAATGAGACAACTCTACTTCCAACTATAGTTGTCTGGCCAAAAGATGAAACTTACCTAAGTGTAGATTTAAAAGACTTTTTCTTCAGAATAAAAACAGGATCAGAATAAAGTTCAACAATCTGCTAGCAAAGCACTGCACTCATTCTGTGTTAGGTTTTTGATGATAAAAAGGATGCCAATTATATTGATATATGGAAATGGCTATGGATATGGACATGGATATGGTCGTGTAAAAGTCAGTGACATTCATGGCCGATAAAGTTTATTAATTCCAGAATCCATTACAAGATTCCGTCATAAGGGTCACTTGGGGAGTACAAAGACCCCATCACCCATCACACACGTCAGTATTGCCGTGTACAGACCAAGAGCGAACGGAGCGAACGAAGCGACGGAAGTCATTATTTCTCTATGGAAGGCACGCGACCTGCGCTACCAAAGCGAATTCGCCAGGAGCGAAGCTTCTTGCGCTACCAGAGCGAATTTTGAAGATTAAACTAAATCTAATCGCAGGCGAATTCGCTCTGACGCTGTTCGGCGACAACCAATCGGAACGTTCATATCTCCGAATGTCCCAGGCTGTCAAGCCAGAGCCGTTATGTGATTAGCTGCATCAAACATGTCAATGCTGCGTCTCGAGCGAATACAGCGTATTCAAGGCGAAACTTCTTCTGCTACCCACGCTACCAGGCAGCGTAGTTCGCTCTTGGTCTGGACACGGCATATGGCCACACAGTTCCAACAAAGATCTTAGAGATTGTACAACAGTCTCTAGTTCAGATGCAATGGCTTGGGGCGAAATGCCATGCAAGGCTCATATGTTATTCCATTGAAGTACAACATACAGTCCCAGGAAAAAGTTTGTACACCCTTCGAAATTTCTTACATTTCTGTCAAAATTGGTCATAAAGCATGGTCTGATCTTCCCGGAAATCACAAGAAGGAACAACCAGAGTCTGCTTTAACTAATTCAACCCAAACATTTACAAGTTTACATATTTTCATTGACCATAAGATGTAAATATTCACAGGACAGCAAGGCATAAGTAAGTACACCCTTGCATTCAATAGGTTTTAACCCTAAGTTTGTCGCAATAACCTCAACCAGATGTTTCCTTATTATTAACAAAACAATCTGGATGTATCTTGACTCCCTCTTCTTTAGAAAACTGCCCTTCTTCAGCAAGGTTTCTGGGATATCTGGAGTGAATAGCTGTCTTGACTTCAAGCCATATCATCTCAAATGTTTTTTGTCAGAGCTTTGACTGGGCTATTCCAGAATGTGTATTTCATTGTTATGAAGCAATTCAAAAGTCAATTGCCTCTAAAATATGGGTTGTTGTCCCATTTCATCACCCATCCTCTTGTGTGCCTCAACTGTGTGACAGACATTTTTTCTGTAAAATATCTCAATAAACTTCTGAGTTCATTGTTCCACTGATAATAGCAAACTGACAAGGACCTGAGGCACCAAGGTAGCCGCATATAATGATGCTCCCGCCACCATACTCAAAGGTGGAGATGATGTTTTGGTGAAGGTGTGGTTCTCCAGTTCTCCTCCAAACATGATACTATGTGTTCCCCTGAAAAATTCAACTTTGGTTTCAACGTTGGTCTACAGAATATTTAGCAGTAATTTTATGAAGCATATAAATGCTTTTTCGCAAACCTCAAAGGTGCAGCAATATTTTTTTGGACAGAAACCCCATTAATTTTAGATTGGCAGAATGAACCCCATTTTTAGTTATTGTTGGTTACATCTCCACTTCTGAGTATGGTGGCGAGAGCATCATTATATGCGGCTACCTTGCTGCCTCAGGCCTTTGAAAGTTTGCTATTATCAGTGGAGCAATGAACTCAAGTTTATTGTGATATTTTACAGAAAAAAACGTGAGGAAGTCTGTCACACAGTTGAAGCACATAAGAGGATGGGTGCTGAAATGTGACAACAACCCATACTTTAGAAGCAAATCGACATTAGAATGGCTTCATAACAATGAAATACACATTCTGGAATAGTCCAGTCAAAGCCCTGACTAAAAACAATTCACCTTTGGCTAAGGCCCGCCCTAAAGTGCTTTTTGACCAATCACAGCGCAGCAAAAGGACGACCTCGGACAAACCTCGGACAGTTTTGACAGCGCTCCATTGAACTCAATGAAGAAATCGCATGTTTTCAAGTAGTTAGCGAGATACGGTCGTATTATTATTAAAATATGATTGGAAATTGTGCCTGGGGTATTTGTGACAAAGGTATAAGTTTCCCCGCGATGTAACAGGTGGTAATCGCTTTTCCTCTTTACCTAAAACCGGACTACTACTAGCAGCTGGATAGTCTGCCTTGAAGGGTCTCGGCAGCCTCACACTCGACACACGGATCAAAAGCATACTTTGTGTGCTCCGTTCATGCCACCATCTCATTTGTGTCACTTTTCAGTAAGGTTGTAAGCAAACCACGAACCTGTTTCAGAGTAGGATTTTGGATTTCTGACCTAATTAATGAAAAAACACCGCTAGCAAAGTTACTATCGGTCACGGCAGGAGTGTTTTGACTAGCAGCTGATGGACGTGATTTTGTTAAGCTACTGAAGATATAAACGCCAAACGTTAATATTACACATTGCTGTGGTAGCTTTGAAGAGGACTACAGCCATCAAGTTGTGTGATTTCATTTTCGTCTAGCAAGTTTGAGTCAGGGGTCAAAAGATATGCGAGCTCGGCTTACCATGGTGCTGGTTAGAATGCCTATCGATACCCATAGAAGAGCCCATAACAGCTGTGATGCATCGCATGACCGTTCAGAAAATAAATACTTATATTCACAATACTATGAATGTGTTTTTTATTTATTAGGAGTGA